>NW_026068338.1:156441-157811 GCF_014885135.2 Alexandromys fortis
GTTCAACCTCTGCCTTAAGAATCCTGGATTCATCTCCAATAGTTTTTAGATGTTCAACCTCTGCCTTAAGAATCCTGGATTCGTCTCTTAAAGACTCTATCAGACTTTTGTTGTCAAACCACTTAATACCAAGGAAAACTACTAATCCCAGAAGTATCCATAGATGTGGGGTGCTAGACACCTCTTGTAGGATCTCCCACATGGCACACTCAAAAAGACTGTTAAAATTCTGAATGGTTATATTCTCATACAGTTTATTTATAAAAGGAAAAAAATTTTTTTTACCTGCAATGACTTGTTCCTGCCAGAGGTGGCGAAAGAGTCCACTTGAGTCCATGTGGAGAGCCGGTCTGAAACAACTCAAAACCGAAATTTACCGTTCTGGGTTAATTGCTTCGGCGAGCAGGCAGGGTGGAAGGGGAATATAGAGAAAGCAGCCAAAGTGAACAAGTCAAGGAGATGCAAGGCACTGAGCCAGGTCATGGGGACTGCAAGGCCTCTCCACCATTAAGTGACCCAAGCACAGGGTGGCAGGCAGGGCGGGCCCCACTGGGGCTAAGTCTCCCATTCTGTTTGCTGGCTTTCTAGCAGGCACCAGAGATTTCCAGTGACTCAGAATCTCAGCTGCTTCTAGGTGCAGTGCTGAGAGGGCATAGTCTGTGCGAAGAGAGAGAGACCTCCGGAGGGGGAGGTGCCGCTGACTCCCAGCAGTGGCCTCCCGGAGCCTCCGAATCAGGGCGGGTATCCCCAAAGTCCCACTGGGTGCCAAATGTGGCGGTTTAGATTAATGAAGACCAATTGTAATAGATATTTTAACAACTTTAATGGGCAAACCAGACTCACGAAACCAAGGTTCCAGCGGAGTACAAGAAGCAGGAAGGTCAGTCCAGTGCTCCAGTGTGGGTCTCTGTCTCTATCTCCATCCATCACCAGATGAAGGTTCTATGGTGATATGCAAGATATTCGTCAGTATTGCTATAGGATAGGGTCATTTCAGGTTCCCTATCCTCAGCTTCCCAAGGGACTAACTGGGGACATCGCCTTGGGCTCCTGGGAGCCACTCTAGGTTCAAGTCTCTTGCCAACCCTAAGGGCTCCCTTAACTAAGATATGTGCTTCCCTGCTCCCCTATCCAACCTTCCTTTATCCCAATCTTCCTGTTTCCCCAAGATCCCCCAATCCTCCCCTTCTCACTTTTCTCTCCCCGTCCCCCCTTATCCCCAACCCACGCCACCCCCAAGGTCTCAATTTTCTCCCCGGCAATTTTGTCTACTTCCCTTAGCCAAGAAGATAACTATATGTTTTTTCTTGGGTTCACCTTCTTGTTTAGCTTCTTTAGGTTCACCAGGTATACACTCCGTGACCTTTATT
>NW_026068338.1:163255-178633 GCF_014885135.2 Alexandromys fortis
GGGGAGGACCTTGGACTTTCCACAGGGCAGGGAACCATGACTGCTCTTTGGATTGGAGAGGGAGGGGGAGAGGAGTGGGGGGAGGAGGAGGAGAGTGGGGGGAGGGGGAGGGAAATGGGAGGCTGGGAGGAGGCGGAAACTGGAGGAGGAGAGTGGGGGGAGGGGGAGGGAAATGGGAGGCTGGGAGGAGGCGGAAACTTTTTTTTTCCTATTCTCAATAAAAAAAAAGAAGATGAAATAAAAAAAAAAAAGAAGCAGGAAGGGAAGCACAGCTTCTGCAAGCCCAATTTATCAGTAAACATTCGCCCGAGGCAAGCCCGCCCCCAAAGGGCTGGCTTATCCCTACAACATGTAAATTAACATTTAAACAAAGAAGCTCAGCTTATAGTCCTCATCTGGGAAATACTTTGAGGCCTATGTGCAGAGTTAATTTTCCTGGTCATGTCAGCCAATTTCACCAATTTGTTTATGTCTCTTTGTCTTTTTAAAATTACACTTTATTGTATGTGCACACATAATCTTTTTAAAATTACATCTTATTTATTGTATGTGTGTGCATGCCTGTTTGTGTGTTCATGTACACGTCTCACAGCATACATGTGGATGTTGGAGAACAATTGCAGGAGTCAGTTATCTCCTTCCATCATGGAGCCTTGGAACCAAACCCAGTCATCGGTCTTGACACCAAGCACCTCTGTCCACTGAACCATCTCATTGGCTCCCTGTCTAGGCATCATTTTATCTATTACCAAAAACATAATGCTATGAGTCAGATTCTTCAAGCTATTTTGAGACTTGAGAATATATGTTTAGCTATAGAAATTTGATGTTGGATAAGCCATCGCCTTGGCATGGAAGTCAGAACACTTCCCTTGACGTAACAGTAGGAAAAGGACAAACTGGAACGCTTCCTAACGCCAAAGTACAGTAAAGCTTAGTGTGGTGACCTGTGGTCAGCAGTAGGGATTGCTGTGAGTGTGAGGCCGGGTGTACACTTAAAAACTGCATAAGCGAGTTTTAAAGAGGCAGGGCTTGGTGGCTCATGCTTTAATCCCAGCATGCTAGGCAGAGGCAAGCAGAACTCAGTGAGTTAGAGGCCAGCCAGAGCTACATAGTGAGACTTGCTCACAAAGAAAAGAAAATGACAATTTTTATTTGGTCAGCCTTAGAGATTTGGTTTGGTTTTCAAACGAACAAATTCTAGCCAAGGGTACCTTCGAACTCACTGTGTAGCCAAGTCTGGTCTTAAACTCAACAGTCCTAGCTGTATTAGGGTATTTCCCAAACCCTAAGAATATAGGCATGAGCTACGTACCTGAGCTACATGCCTGGCTCCTATGTTTCATATTACAGACAATTATAGTACTAGGTAGCCGTTATTTGTTGTGGGATGATCCTTCCATACGCTGTGACTATATGTTGCTCTCATTGGTTAAATAGTAAAGCTGCTGTCTGATGGTGGTGGCTCAGGCCTTTAATCCCAGAGGTAAAGGCTTAAAGGTAGGATTTCTAAATTCAAGGCCAGCCTGGTCTACAGAATGAGTTCCAGAACAGCCAAGGCTACACAGAGAAACCCTGTCTTGAAAAAACAAATATATAAATAAATAAGTGATAAAAGCTGCTTTGGCCTGTAGCCAGGCAGAGCAAGGTAAAGCCACGAGACACATGACAAAACATAGATTGATAGAAATGGGTTAATTTAAAAGTAAGAGCCAGTTAGTAATAAGCCTGAGCTGTTTGGCCAAGAATTTTGAGTGATTACTTAAAAGCGGCTGTGGGGACAGGTTGGAACAGAGAAACCTCTATTTAGAATTAACAGACACAAACAAGAAACAAAACTCCTAGTTCTCCAAGGCTTAGCGATTATTTAATTATCGTTCTCAAAGGGAAGGCAGGGAGAATATAAGAACCAGAAGATGAGAAGGGCTATGAGGTTCTATCTTCTGGAATGGCATGGCCATTTATGTCAAGGGCCAGTCATGCAGTGCGAAGAGATTCACAGGTGGAAGGGTGACCAGAGATTGATCTATGAAGTAGAGTAATCGATGCATTTTTATGTATGTGAAATTGTCAAACAGCAAATTTAATTCAAGTGTTTTAAAGATGGTTGATTTCAAATATTCATGTAGGTGGCCATTAATCTAAAAAAAAACAATTCCTAGCAGATATGGGAATTTCTGTAGTTGAGGTACTGAGAAATGGAGGCAAGAGAATTGAGAAATTGAGCAAGAAAATTGCTTAATTACAGGAGTTTGGAGCCAGCCCAGGCAACAATAGTGAGCAAAACCCCAGTTCAAATAAATGGATAAATAAATAAGCTTCTGGTTGATTCCTAGATCAACCAGAATTTGGCCTCAGCTGCAATAGTACATGTAGTATTTATATTAGGATAGATTCTGTGGCCAATTTTAATGAAAAGAATGCAAAAACTAAGTGAAATAAGAGTTTCCCAAGTACTGCATATAAATGTGATCTGGGTGCCAGACTATGCTGGTTTGAGGTTTTGTTTTATCTTGGTATTTTGAAACAGGGCCTCATTAACTTGTGCCCTAGGCTGTTGTTAAACACAGTTTCCTTCTGCCATAACTTTCCAAGTGCTAGAATAAAAGTGTGTACCACCATGCCTAATTGTGTATGTGCTTTTTTTTTTTTTTTTTTTTTTGGTTTTTCGAGACAGGGTTTCTCTGTGGTTTTGGAGCCTGTCCTGGAACTAGCTCTTGTAGACCAGGCTGGTCTCGAACTCACAGAGATCCGCCTGCCTCTGCCTCCCGAGTGCTGGGATTAAAGGCGTGCGCCACCACTGCCCGGCGTGTATGTGCTTTTTATTTGTTTTTCTGAGACAGGGTCCCTGGTTACACTTGAACTCGTGGCAATCCTCCTGCACCACCCCGCAAGTGTGGGGATTAAAGGCATGTGTCACCATGTCCAGATTTAGTATGTACGTTTTTGAAACATGAAAATGAGTTAAGACCAGGGCTGAGAATATGACTCAGGTGGGGGGGGGCTCGCTGAACATACAAGAAGTCCCAGGTTCCGTTCTCAGCACCACTTAAAACTGGGTAATGTTGGGTAAAGGCAGGCGGATCAGAGGTTCAGGGTTATCCTAGGCTGTGTGGTGAATTCTAAGCCAGCCCATGCTAGATGTGACCCTGTCTCAAATGAAAATAAAAGCGGTCAGGAACATGAACCATGTCTTGTTTCAGACATCAGAAGTGAGGTGGGAGCAGAGACAGAGAAGTTCCCAAGCTGTGTGGCCAAGGTCTGGCCTGTTTATTGAAGGGGTTTGTGGGGCTGGCAGGGTAATTCATCTGGCAAGGCATTTGCTACCAAAATGGCATGAATTCCGTCCCCAGAACCCACCAGCCTAACACACACACACACACACACACACACACACACACACACACACACACTGTAAAAGCTGTACGGAAAAAGAATTTGCTTACATAATGAAGGATAACAAAGCTTTTTCTTTATTCAGTGAAATCGCCTTTCTCACTTCATGGTGCTGCGTTCCCACAGGATAGGAGTTTTTGGTTTGTGATCATGAACTCTTTGGAAAATCTGGTGAGAAGAATGATACACTGTCTCCAGAGAAGAATGAGAGAGGCTTGCTTTTGTATTTCTGCTGACTTATCTCCTCCATCTCATCAGCAACAATTTAGCCCTTTACAACCAGATATGTAGGCAGCGACTCCATATTGGAGAGTAGTGCCCTAGTTAACAAACAATCGGCCAAGACACATTTCTACTCAGGACAGGTCTTACCTGTGATGCTGATGACTAAAGGCAAGTGCACTGAGTTCCAGTACGGCACTGCAAGTGGGATTCAATTGCAATTAGATATTAAGGCTCAGGATCTCCCATTTGAAATAGAGCTCACTTAAATTTCAGCACTAGGGAGGCAGAGGCAGGCAGATCTCTGAGTTCCAGGGCAGCCAGGGCTACACAGAGAAACCCTGTCTTGGAAAACCAAAAAAAAATAAAAGAAAGAAATAGACTCCAGCAGGGCATGGTATTGCACACCTTTAATCCCAGCACTTGGGAGGCAGAGACAGGTGGATCTCTGTGAGTTAGAGGCCAGTCTGGCCTACAGAGTGAGTTCCAGGATAGCCAGAGCTGGCTGTTACACAGAGAAACACTATCTGGGAAAAACAAAAGAAGGAAGGGGGGGGACAGAGAGAGAGAAAGGGAGGAAGGAAGGAAGGAAGGAAGGAAGGAAGGAAGGGAGGGAGGGAGGGAGGGAGGGAGGGAGGGAGGAAGGAAGGAAGGAAGGAAGGAAGGAAGGAAGGAAGGAAGGAAGGGACCTCACTTTAGGAGTCTCCCTTTAACACACCTTGCTTCCAGGCTGCTTTTCCAACTTCCTCTAGGATCACCTGTTAATCCTTCTGTCCACCCTTCCCACTAGATACCAACATCCACAGGTTTAGTCAAAGCAGATTTAAAGCTGGGTTGCTTTGCTCTGTACTGAAAATGTATTCTCCAGAAAATCTGAACTATTGAAATTAAGAACTTCTTCCCCCTAGCCAGGCATAGTGGAGGCAGAGGTAAGAGGATGCCCGAGGTGCAGGCCAGCCTGGTCTATATAATGCCTTCCAGGATAGCCACAGCCAGGGCCACATTGAAAGACCCTGTCTCAAAACAGAAACGATAGAAACTTCCTCTTTCACTGCAGTTGGAAACTGTGTCTAGACTCTAGGTCAATGGTTCTCATAATGCAGCGACCCTCATGTTGTGACACCCAACCATAAAATTTGCATTGTGACTCCATAGCTAATTTTGCTACTGTTCTGAATCACAATATAAATTTGTTATTTCTGATGGTATGTGACCCTGTGAAGGGGTCGAGACCCACAGGTTGAGAACTGCCGCGTACAGGGACCATGTTATGGTGGTGTCTTGGGAGAATGCAGTGCTGGCTTTGTGTTGTGACTTTTCCACTTGTGCTAAAGATTCCTGGGAACTCACCAATATGTGAAAAGAGACAACCGGAAACTGTAACCTTTGATTTTTGGTATATATTTACTACCCCACTGAAAACATACATTTCTTTAGGCCGGCTCTCCCCAAGAGAGATGGAATGTGAGCCACATGCAGTACCATCCACACGAGGATGATTCCTGACCCTGAGCCTTGGATGGCAGTGACCCTAGACACAGTGGGTTTTTCTTATCCAAACATAAGGCCACATTTAGATTAGAATAAGAGAATGGAACAATTTTAACAATATTACAAGATTTGGATGCATGTGCTCTTTCCTCCCACAGCATCTTACTGCACTGGACTGGACTTTCAGATAAGAGTTGGTTACAAATAACTGAAACCCAAGCTGAAGAAGAGGGGCTACATAACTGAGTTTTCCAGTAACCACAAATAAAGAAAGCTTAAAATATTAAAGGGGGGTTGTTGAAGAGATGACATGTTTTGCTCTTGTTTCTAGCTCTCAAGTTAGGCTGCTCACTGTTCCAACTCAGAGGGATCTAATGTCCACGGGCATCTTCACTCATGTGAGCATGCCTACGTAGACACACACACACACACACACACACACACACACACACACACAAATAATGAAGAAAGATGTCCGAGCACCAGCAAGTTGTATGAATCCCCTGTTCTCTGCTCTTGCCTATGATGTAATATGGCAGCTGATTCCAGTGCCTGCCTCCCTGACTTCCCCACAATAAAGAATTGTAACCTCAAGTTGTGAACCAAATGAACCCTTCCTCCCTTTGTTCAGGTATTTTGTCTCAGTAACTAATGAGAAAGGAAACTGACCCCTCCAGTCTGACCTATTGGTGCACTCCTATAACACCAGGACTTGAGAGGTGAAGGCAGGAGGATTGGGAGTACACCCCGTGCTGCATGAGAACCTGTCTTAACAAAAGAAGCTTTGGGGACAAAGATGGGAGGGCTCTGTTTTGTCTGATCCTGTTCTGACTCACTACGGTTTGCCAAGACCAGTGGAGCAGGTACTGGTGGTACAACCAGACCTACAAAGTGAGACAGTGTCTCACAAACAAAATCAAGCATTTGCTTTGGTAGCAGATATACTAAAGCTGGAACAAAACAAAGAAGTTGGGCGTTTATGTTGGTGTACAAAAGAGTTCCACAATAACTTGTAATGAAGTATAACAAAGGTTATTTTATTTATTTATCTGGGGATAAACTCACAGAGTAATGATCCACAGTTCTCTGCGTGTGCAGCCAAGAATCCAAGAGGCCTGCGTGTGCTTTTCATCTGCATTTATAGTACATGCGACCACACCCAAAGTTGGCCAGTATCTTAAAGGCTATTGACTGATGGAGTTCTTACAGCATCTCCCCCTTTTGTCTAAATAAGAGACTTCTGAGCCTAATACAAAATTAGATACAATAAGGAGATATATCAAGCATTGTCTAGGAAAAAGAAGAGGCAGAACCATATATAAAAATTAGAATTGCTTCTAGCCATAAATAAAGGACATTGAGCCTATAATTCGGGTTCTTAGAGAAGCTAAATAAGAAGGAGAACCCAAAGAAAATCATATAGGCATCCTCCTGAATATTAACCTTCATCCGGCGATGAAAGGAGACAGAGACAGAGACCCACATGGGAGCACCGGACTGAAATCTCAAGGTCCAAATCAGGAGCACAAGAAGAGCGAGCACGAGCAAGGAATTCAGGACCGCGAGGGGTGCACCCACACACTGAGACAATGGGGATGTCCTATCGGGAACTCACCAAGACCAGCTGGCCTGGGTCTGAAAAAGCCTGGGATAAAACCGGTCTCGCTGAACATAGCAGACAATGAGGACTACTGAGACCTCAAGAACAAATGGCAATGGGTTTTTGATCCTACTGCACGTATTGGCTTTGTGGGAGCCTAGGCAGTTTGGATGCTCACCTTACTAGACCTGGATGGAGGTGGGTAGTCCTTGGACTTCCCACAGAGCAGAGAACCCTGATTGCTCTTTGGGCTGACGAGGGAGGGGGACTTGATTGGGGGAGGGGGAGGGAAAGGGGAGGCGGCGGTGGGGAAGAGACAGAAATCTTTAATAAATTAAAAAAAAACTAAAATCACAAAAAAATAGAATTGCTGAGCGATGGTGGCACACACCTTTAATCCCAGTACTCAGGAGGCAGAGGCAGGCGGATCTCTGTGAGTTCGTGGCCAGCCTGGGCTACAAGAGCTAGTTTCAGGACAGGCTCCAGAGAAACCCTGCCTCAAAAAAAAAATTAGAATTACAACCAGCACGAACAACAGCAGACAAGAAACATATGCTAAATGTTTCAATAGTTATCTTATTCTAAGGAGTCTAAATCTTAAAAATGGCTTGGCTATCCAGGCAGTGGTGGCACACGCTTTTAATCCCAGCACTCAGGAGGCAGAGGTGGTCGAATCTCTGTGAGTTCGAGGCCAGCCTTGCCTACAAGAACTAGTTCCAGGACAGGCTCCAAAGCTACAGAGAAACCCTGCCTCGAAAACCCAAAAGAAAAAAAAAAAGGTTTGGCTCAGCTTTTCTGAGGCGTGGTGGTGTGCGCCGCGCCGCGGAGCTCCGCTTGGCCTGCTCCCGTCCTGACTCACCGCTGTTCGCTCCCCGCTGAGGAACAAGTCGGTCAGGAAGCCCGCACCGCAGCCATGGCTTTCAAAGATACCGGGAAGACGCCCGTGGAGCCCGAGGTGGCGATCCACCGCATCCGGATCACGCTCACCAGCCGCAACGTGAAGTCGCTGGAGAAGGTGTGTGCCGACCTGATCAGAGGCGCCAAGGAGAAGAACCTGTAAGTGAAGGGGCCCGTGCGCATGCCCACCAAGACCCTGAGGATCACTACGAGAAAAACACCTTGTGGGGAAGGCTCTAAGACACGGGATCGTTTCCAAATGAGAATCCACAAGCGCCTCATTGACTTGCACAGCCCCTCCGAAATAGTTAAACAGATTACATCCATCAGTATTGAGCTGGGCGTGGAGGTTGAAGTCACCATTGCAGATGCCTAAGTCAACTGTTTTAATAAATTGACTTAATCGGTTAAAAAAAAAGGTTTGGCTCAGTCATTCATTCATTTCATAATTCTTTGTATCCATTTGAGTACTGAGTATTTAAGAGGATAAGTTAGAGTACCTCTGTCTGACTCTGAGAGGTACTCACAATGCTAAACCCTTTGCCTGTACCTCCTCTCCTTGCTTATCAGTTCCGATAAGTTCCTCAATCAATTAAAATCTTTTTATCGCTATCTTTTGTAAAGCCTGAATCTCTTGACCTGTGAATATCTGTAATGATTTCATCAAATCAATTAATCTCTGGTTCTCATGCTGCACATGTGATCCCAGGTTTTAAATCTTTCCATTAACGATATCTTCTCATCCTTAGCTATTATATGGATGGCATGTGGATTGCCTTCCTGGAGGGATGTTCTGTCTGACAGCTTATCATAACTTTTTAGCAGATTTTGATGGTCAATTTGAACAGTATGAATCCCTTCAGATAATCTCTCAGTACCATTTTGTAAGATTTCATAACCCATTGACATGGATTGACTTTTGCCTGTCAAATTCAGGTTATCATTTTCAATAGTATGAATCCTTTCAGCTAAAGACTGTACCATTCCTAAAAATTTCTCACTCATGACTCTGTTATTAAACCATTTCTTTAAGGATATAATATGGGCCGGGCAGTGGTGGCACATGCCTTTAATCCCAGCACTCGGGAGGCAGAGGCAGACAGATCTCTGTGAGTTCGAGGCCAGCCTGGTCTACAAGAGCTAATTCCAGGACAGGCTCCAAAGCCACAGGGAAACCCTGTCTCGAAAAACAAAAAAAAAAAAGGATATAATATGAAGAACAAAGCTATTAGCCACCATCGTCACAAAAAATATATGTACAAGGTAGCTCATATAGCTCTTACAGAATCCCATCCATAGTAGAAAAAAAGGTTGTTAAATTCCTGGATGGTGATGTTGTCTTCATTATATTGGTGTTGGTGTACAATTTTAAAATTGATTTATTAATCAAATTAACTTCCGCTATAATTTTCAGGAAATTATTGTAAGTGTAATAATCTTGACTGGCCAGCAGGTGTCGCAGTTTCGGCACTAAGGCAGGTCCTAGATTAGTACCTGAGACTTAGAAATACTAACAAATTTAGTTAATTACTTAAGAGCAACACATCTACATACTGAGGTTTGAATATCATACTGAGGGCAGAATATCAAGGAACCCAGGGCTTGCAGGCAGTAAAGAGCCACAAGGTTAATGGCCAAAGTCACGTCAGGCATTCGCAGATCTAAACTGGGAATGCAAGCCTGTGTTCCAGGTACATGGTTAGAGCCCCTATTCCAGGGTCAGAGCCCGGCCTGATCAGAACAGGCCTGGCAGAAGCCAGAGAAGCTGTAGAAATCAGCGAGGCGGCAGTAGCAGGCTGGACCAATGCAGGCCATAGGCAGCAGTAGGTGCGACCAAGCTATGGGGACTTGTGCTGGCAGGAAATTGCCAATTCACCACGGTGAGCCAGCCGAACCAACCCTTGCACAGCTGCCCAGAGGGGTAGTTTAGTTACCAGCTGCAGAGGGGGGGAGAAGGTCGTGGGGGCCTGGGCAGGACCCAACAGTGGCATGGATTCAGACCACGTTGGCACCAATTCGTCGGCGAACAGAAGAGTTCCACAATACCCCAGAATGGACCATAAAAAAGGTTTATTTATCTGGGGATAAACTCACAGAAAGAGTAGCGACCCACAGTCTTCTGTGAGTGCTGGGAACTGGAACCGAATCCAGCAGCCAAGAGACCCACGCATGCTTTTCATCTGCATTTATAGTAAGTACATGAGACCACGCCCAAAGTTAGTCAGTGTCTTAAAGGCTATTGGCTGAAGGAGTTCCCACTGTACCCGTATTAAGCAAAGATGACACACAAATTCGCAACATGTTCAATAATTTTTAAAGTCATTATTCCAGATTTTTAAATTTTACAAGTATCCTTTAAACTTAATATTAGCATGGAAAATAATAAATTTCATTAAAACATTTTCCCTTTACAATTTTTCCTTGTTATTTTAAATTATATGCATACGAGTGTATGTGCACAGGAGTGCTGATGCGCTCAGAGGCCAGAGATACTGGATCCACCGAAGCTGGAGTTACAGGCAGTTTGTGGCCCACCTTACTTACAATAGGTTGCAGGATTCAAACTCGGTCCTCTCAAGAGCAGTATACACCCTTAACCGCGAGCCCCCTCTCCAGCTCCTCATATGGCGTTTCCATATAGCTGTGTCTTGTTTATATTTGCTCACCTCTGAGTCCCAGCCCTCCTCCTCCCCCCTCTTTACACTGCCCAGCTTCCTAGTGGCACTGAGTCCTTACAGTCACGTTCCCAAGCCCTTACTGCTGTGTATTACAACTCCCCAACCTGATGTTACTGTCATAACTTGGAATAGTTACATAATAGACTAACTGCCAATAAGAAAAGTAAATGGAACTACTTTAAGTCATGGCTTCTTCTTCTTCTTTTTTTTTTTTTTTTGTTAGTTTGTTTCTTACTGCACTTTCAAGTTTCTGGCAAATATCGTGTTCCTTTTCCAAGAGGAGCATAGCATTACTTAGGTGACACGGGAAGACAAGAGGGCTACATGTGGCCACTTTCTTCCCTGAGTCAGATACGACTCTGCCTGGCTTGAGCATGGGGAGCATGGCTTGCCTAATTAACAAGTCCAATCAAAATATGCATCCTAGCCCATTCTAACACAGATCTCCCCCTTTTTTCTCTTCTTAAAAAAAAATTACACCTGCAAGGTCCTTTGCTGCTGTTTTTTTCACCTGAATCAGAAAAGAGCCACTCTAACTTTTTCCCATGATAAATAAAGGATCACTCTGTGAAAACAGGTGTTGGGGTACCGGAGAAAACCCCCACTGTGAAGTGCTCCCACTGTGGGGGTGCTCCTTCAAGATAAAACACTGGTTAAGTTTTTGCCCTGTTGAATAGAGCCTTTGTTATAGAGAATATTTAAGTATATTTTAAAATACTCTTTAGTTCTTCCATTGCAGAATTATGGTGTTTCTTGCCTTCTCAAAGTGAGAAGCCAGTCAAATTCCTGTATCTAAAAAACAGCTCTACCTACTATCCACAGAAGTTCCTCATTTTTGTGTGGAGCTGACTCAGAAGCAACAGTAAGTGGTCTGGGTCGCTGGGTGTGGTTTGAGCATATATGAGACCACAAAGCCTGTCCCCACAGTGACACACTTCCTCCAGAAAGACCATACCCACTCCAGCAAAGCCACACCTCCCAATAGTACCACTCCCTTTGGGGCCATTTTTTCAAACCACCACAGTTTCCTTCCCTCCCTTTTCATCATTTCTTCCGTCAGCAAATACTTGTGGAGCACATCAAAGTACTAGGTACTGCTGCCTGCAAACAGTTCTCCAAAGGACGGGCAGGAGGCTAGGGAAGACATGCCCCTCCAAAGAGAAGCTCACACCAGCTGAAGAAAGTCAAACTGACCTCGAGACCTGCTGTGGGACAATGATCTTGTACCCTGTAAAGATTGTATTGCGTTACAGGGTAAATTGTATTGCTTTAATAAAATGCTGATTGGCCAATAGCCAGGCAGGAAGTATAGGCAGGGCAGTGAGAACAGGAGAATTCTGGGAAGAGGAAAGCTCAGTCTGCATCCAGATGCAGAGGAAGCAAGATGAGAATGTCTCGCTGATAAAAGGTACAAAGCTACAAGGCTAACACAGCAAGAATTATGGACTAATATAAGTTATAAGAGTTAATAAAAAGTCTGAGTTAATAGGCCAACCAGTTTATAATTAATGTAGACCTCTGTGTGTTTCTTTGGGACTGCGGGACAGAAACCTGTCAACAGAGACCCAGCCCCAAGTGGGAAATGCAACTATGCTTTCCAGAAAAACACACAGGACCCCTTCCATCCATAGTATGGCCCTCCTTAATTTAGCAACTATGGGGCTCCTCAGCTGCTATGGGCTTCCTGCTCCACACACTGTTCACTTGGTGAGCCATGCAGCTTCTACCTACATGGAAATGCCAAGCTCTCCCCATTCAGGCTACCTACTGGAGAATAGACCTTTTCCAAAGAAATTCACAGTCACTTTGTCCCAGACTAGCCAATCTTTGAGAGTATGAAGTTCACTTTGAGCCTATGTTGTGTATCTGTCTCCTCCAATATTGAAACTTTCCATCTTGTAGGAAAGTTTCTTAATCAAGAGAGTAAACAACTCAAAAGCTTCAGGATGTCCCTGAAACTAAGAAGATTCACTAGGCCCCTCCCTGCCAAAGTAAGCATTAGAAGAAGAACTTCCAGGAAGACTCAGACAAGCTGAGCTGCAAAGAAGACTCTGAGGCCAGATCAGCTGTTTGGAAGAGGCAGAAACCAAGCTTCCTGTAAGAGTTTTAGAATAGAGTCACTTCAACCTGTTGAACTGATTGCAGTCTGAGCAGTTTGCTCAAGGTTCCCAGCTTCATGAGCTGTCACTCATGCTGGGGTGGGCTTTTGTGATGCAGCTGTCTTTGAGTTTCTGGTCCGGTAGATAACCTCTCACCCATATTCCTGCAAATGACTGCAATAAAACTCATTGGCTCACCAAGATGGACTGTGGTGGTATGTTTACTTTGGTCTGTTGTGAGATCCCTATCTGGAGTGAGTTGATGTGTGCAGCATCCATGCCATAAAAGTTTAGCCACACAGCAGCCTGAGTATCAAGGCACACCAGACAGAAGGAAGAAAAGCAGCAGGAAGTGGAGGACCAAGATGAGCACAGAAATAACAGGACCTCATAGGCAATCAGACAACTCATGAAGAAATGTCCAGTCTTCAAACTCATAAGAAGAAAATTTAGAGCCAACAATTCTAACACTTAAGAACCCTCTGGGAAAAAAAAAAAAAGAAAAGTTAAAAAAGCCAGGCATGGGCCTTTAATTCTAGGAGGAAGAGGCAGGAGGATCCCTGTGAGTTGGAGGCCAGCTTGGTCTACAAGAGCTAGTTCCAGGACAGACTCCAAAGCTACAGAGAAACCCTGTCTTGAAACCACCATTCCCCCCCCCCCCCAAAAAAAAAGAAAAAGAAAACCTCTGATGGGGTAGAGCGCTTGCCTAGCAAGCACAAAGCCCTGGTCCTTGGGTTCAGTCCTCCGCTGGAGGGGGATCCCTCTGCTGCATTCTGAGAGTACACTGGTGTACACTGGTGTTGTTGGTAGGCGAAGCTGCACTGGTGAGAAATGAATCACAGAACTCAACAAACACATGTGGGAGTTAATTAGGAAAAGACGGGTAAGGGGGAGGAAGTGTGGCCAACTGGGAGGGGAGTGGAGAAAGGACTAATTTGCGGGGGGAGCTGACCTGAGGAGCTTTATCTGGCGAGGGGAAGGGAATGGGAAAAGGAAGGAGAAGGGGAGAGGGGAAGATAAGAGAGAGAAAGAGAGAGAGACAGAGAACGGGAAAAGAGAAGCAGGAAATGTACTCGCCTACAGAGCCTTAGGCAGCCAGCACGACGTAGCGACGTGCGTTGGTTGGTCGCAGAGCCCCTGGGCTGACTGGGTGTTTGCCTGAATCCCGGTAGGCAATTTGACTCATACTCAAATTGTCCAGGGAGGGGATGGGAAGGGGTATGCCTGATTAAGGAGTCTTGGTCAAACTGTGGTTTGGTTTATCATTATCTCATCAGGACCCTGTCCTGATAAGGGTCATTGCTGCCAAGGAGAAGATAAGACTGTTCACACAAGGTGTTTATTCATCAGATCTGTTAAGAGGATGACTAAGAACAAGGTGAGCAGATGCAAAATGGAGACAGAGATGCCAAGGGTTTGTCCCGATTTTAGTTAATTAGACCTAAGTGGAAAGTCAGTGCCTTTGTCAAACGTTGCCTTCAAGTTCTTGTTAGAAACCCACACCAACCAAGCTCTGACTTCCCCAGTATCTTACAGTATAATTCTAACTCTGTCCACAGAGAGCTGGTGCCAACACTGACTGCTCCTGTTCCAACAACACCACGAGCCCAGCTTTCTTACTTCTTACCAACTTGTTTTCAATCAGGAATTCCTACGGCTCCCACCCTCGGACGAAAAGTGTGCAGGAAAAACAGCACTGACTGGTTTATTACACAGAACATGCTTCAAGGATAGCCGGACTGAAGAGATGCTTCAGCGAAGTTACAGGGAGCAGAAGACTAGAATTTCCAGGCAGATCAGCCCATCAGCATCGTCACTAAGTCCCACAGTCTAGTGGGTCTACAGCAGTTCTGCCACGGGCATGGATTATTAAATTAATGGTGTTGGGTTAAGTCAGCCCTTCTTGAGTGAAGACAGACTAAAACTCCAGCCCTCCACTCCAACCCTGGCTGGTTTCCCTGACAACAAGCCCAAAGCTGTGGTTGTCTATGAACCCAGAAGAGCCTTATTCTGAATAACTATCTTTTTGTTTGTTTTTCATTCATGTCTGTAAGTGTTTTTTGCCTGCACGGATATCTGTGCTTCCCATGTGTGCAGTGCCCACGGAGGCCAGATGAGGGAGACAGAGCCTCAGAAAGTGGAGTTGAAGGCAGCTGTGTACTAACTATCAAGTGGGTGCTGGAAACGGAATCCCGGTCCTCCGGAAGAACAGCTAGTGCTCTTAACAACTGAGCGGTCTCCCCACCCCCCAATAGCTATTTCTCGTCATTTAGGAAATTCATAGTTTTTAGAAACACTGTGCCAGAGTTGAAAAAGACCAAATACACAGTTTCATGGTGAATTGTGTCACAAATACATAGTTTTGAATCATGATAAATGCGTGAGGAAAATTCAACAAGTAACGGAGTAGTGGGTGGGAGGAAAGGTGCCCTCCCCACTGACATGAGACTCAAATGAGAGCATGAGCCATGAAGGGGTGAGGCAGAGCCCTGGGAGAAGAGTGCACAGCCTGATGAGGCGGTGAGAAAATTAAGGTTTTCGGTTTATCCAGGTGCTTCTGTAGGTAAAGGCACTTGCCACCGAGCTTGATGACTGGAGTTTGATTCTTCAGACCCACACAGCGGAAGGAGAGAACCAGTTCCTTCAGGTGTCTCCTGATTGCCACATGTAAGGCATGGCAAGGAAAATCATGAACGTGAACATGTGTGCACACACACACACAAACATTTAATTTAAAAATAAATAGTACAAATGTATAAAAAGCGTATAGTTGTAGCATGAATAATAAAAACCCAGAGACAGATATTGGAGTTCAACCTGAAGATAAGAAAAGCAAGGCAAGCCGGGTGGTGGTGGCGCACGTCTTTAATCCCAGCACTTGGGAGGCAGAGGCAGGCAGATCTCTGTGAGTTCGAGACCAGCCTGGTCTACAAGAGCTAGTTCCAGGACAGGCTCCAAAACCAGAGAAACCCTGTCTCGAAAAAACCAAAAAAAA
>NW_026068338.1:179557-183993 GCF_014885135.2 Alexandromys fortis
CCCTCTTCTGGCATGCAGACAGAACACTGTATAAATAATAAATAAATAAATAAATAAATAAATAAATAAATAAATTAAAAAACACAAAACAGGGGTTGCATGCTCTCTTGGAAGGTGGACAGATTGGCAGTAAGCCACTGAAGCAAAAATTTCTCACGGTTTGGTTCCTCATCCTCTTGGGGATGAGGAGGTCACAGTGGTGACAGGAATGGAGATGGTCTATCAGCTGGATCTGCGTGGCATAGCAACTTTGTTCTGTCTCGTGAGTGTAATACACTGATTTTATCTGTTAAGAAACTGTAGCAAGACCCCTTTGACTTCCTTCATTAAACTGTCAGATTAATTTAGCAGAAGTGGAAAATATTTGTGTTGTCCAGATCGCTATATCTGAATACCATAGCCTATAGCATAGAGGGAATGTAGGAGCAGCTAGGGTGGGAAACAAACTGTTAAGCTCTTACGAAGGCACTAATCTGGACTCCACCCTCATGACCCAGTTACCTCCCAAGGACCCAACACACATTTTAGAGAACATACATGCTCAGTCTATAATACTTAATAGAAAATCTGGAGTTAGCATAACACTAATATTTAAAATATATTTAATCTATATCAAATTCTAGTCATCAAAAAGTTAATGATCTGCTGAATAAGCCTTGAAATTCCATCAGTTCTGTCTTAGTTAGGGTTTAGTCCATCACCATCATGGCAGGAAGCACATCTGCCTGCACGCATAAATGTGCTCCTCACAGATTCTTTCCTTGGAGGCAGTTATCCGCTACAGATGTCCGAGAGAATGAGCTTTATCATTCCAATCAAAATCTCTGATTGACACTTGTCAGTTTCATTTGAAGTATGATCCGCTTTTCTAAAATTGTTGTAGATAATGAGTACCTGAAGACAGAGCTTGCCGAGTGTGCGTGTGCACATTAGTGTTCCTGGGTGTGCAAGGGTAACTGAGACTGCGACAACCCCTGCCTCTCCCTAACCCTTCCCAACTGTTGGCATTTATCAAGTGCTCATTGGCCAGTAGTGGGAGACGATGGCTACCCACCCTTAGCTTTCGTCAGCCAGCAATCGGTAAGATATACCAGATAGCAGGTAAGCATTGAGCAGATCCTAGAAATTGCGCAGACCAACTTCTCGGATGAAGAAAATGAAATTCAGAGCCCAGAAGAGGTTGGGGCTGGAGTGAGCACCTCCCGTTTTCTCCAACTCCTTTCTGCCTGAGCTCTAGGAAGGGCCAACGCTGTCCTCTCGGTGCCTTGCGTGTGTGCTGGGGAATGATGAAGTAGTAGTATTCTCTCTCCATTTTTCATACTGTCTTCTGTTAGGAGGGGTACCATCTAGCAGCCCAAGCTGGCCTTGAACTTGCTACGCGGGTGTGAATGATCTTGGTCTTCAGTCTTTCTGCCCTACTTCTCCAGTGCTGAGATTACAGGTAAATACCACCACACTCAGTCTATGCAGTGCTAGGAATTGACCCAGTGCTTCATGAATGCTAGGCAATCATTCTATTAGTGAGCCACGTCCCCAGCCCATTGTGTCTGGACTAACTCTAAGCAGGAACATGTGAGTCCTCTAGGCCTCAGCGCTCAGTGCTAACCCTTGTTGCATCTGCATCCCCTAGTTTTAGGAACAAGTGGATGTCCTATTAGAAAGAATTGCTTTCCTCATGAGTCTCATC
The DNA here is from genome assembly GCF_014885135.2 of Alexandromys fortis. Taxonomy (NCBI): domain Eukaryota; kingdom Metazoa; phylum Chordata; class Mammalia; order Rodentia; family Cricetidae; genus Alexandromys; species Alexandromys fortis. Next base: position 181,245 of record NW_026068338.1, read on the forward strand.
ACTCTGAGATGTTATCTGACTCCCTGGCCTGCTTCAGCAAGAAGCCTGTAAAGTCAGTTTGCTCAGATACTTATTCCTGGTAGTTTCTCTGATCAATTTCCTATCCATTGACTGCCTATTCTGTTTCCTGGCTTTGCATCGCACTTACGACCCCCTCTATAGCAGGATTCACTATGTAGTCCAGGCTGGTATCAACTCCTAATGCTCCAGCCTCAGCTTCCCAAATCCTGGGGATAGTTATGTATGTATAGCACCAGCTTGAAATATCTCTTGTTTGTAACTGAATTCAAAGTTCAGCCCAACCTCTCCTGTAGAAGGAAGTTTTGGTACCACGGCTGTTCAGAGGCTCATATTAATTATAAACTATTTGACCTATTAGCTCAGGCTTATTATTAACTAGACCTTACAAGCTAAATTAACCCATAATTCTTGTCTATGTTTAGCTGTGTGGTTTGGTGCTTTTTCTTAGTAAAGTATTCTCATTTGCTTCCTCAGTTTCTGGATGACGACTACATCTCTAATTTTCCTCTTCCCAGAATTCTCCTAGTCTGGTTGCCCTGCCTATACTTCCTGTCTTTCTACTGGCCAATCAACATCATAAACCAACATGAGTGACAAATCTTTATAACGTACAAGAGCATTTCCCACAGTATTTTCCCCTACTAAAAACTCTACAACATTCCCTTGAATAAATTTCTCCTTTCTGATGTCTTTAACAACTTTCACCTACTTTTTTCTTTGATGATGTCTCCGTGCAAATCATGAATTTGGATCCCTGCTTCATACCTTTTGTAAGACAAAAGAAAAACAAAATAAATGAAACAAAATTATTAAAATTCTTAGACAAAATCAGGTACGGTGGTGCATATTGTTAGCCAGACTGAGTTACACAGTAAGGTCTATCAAAACCAAAACAAAGGATGTCCCAAGTGATCAAAAAATGAAATCCTATCATGTCTATGATTTACCAAGTTGGAGGAAATTATAGGTAACAGATTAAACAAGACCCCCCAAATATGGATAATATAGAATCTAAATAATGGTAACATGGGAGTTTTATGAGACAAACACGTATCTATCTATCTATCTATCTATCTATCTATCTATCTATCTATCTAGATATAGGTATGTACATTTATATAAATAAATATATAGATAGCTAGATAAGATAGATGTATCTATAGATTAGAGACATTTGTCTCTCCTATACATATTTATATGATACAAATTTGGTTTGTTTTTCTTTCAAGGTTTATTTTTATTTTCAATTATATATCTGTGTAGGTGCTTATGCTGGTCAGGGAAGACGTCAGATTCCCTTGGAGACAGAGTCACAGTAGTTGTGAGATGAGTAGTGGAGGAACTAGCAAACAAACTCCAGTCCTCCACTCTAGCAGCACTGTTAAATGCTGAGCCCCTCTTTACGCCCTGGGTGTCAGCGTTTTGTTGTTAGTGAAGTTTTTCTGATAATGTTCAGAAAGGTTATATTGGGAAGAGTGGCCTCTGTTCCTTCCACCCTCTCCTGAACGCTGGTCTCCATCATGGCACCTGCTTTTCATTAGGAGCAGAACTGTAGGATCTAGAACACGTGGGGCTTCCCTTCACCAATACTCACAAATATCTGTGTTGATATACTATTGGATGCACTGCTTTAAAAATAAAAACAGAGCCTGTGGCATATGTATTTTAAACTTCCTTTTTAACTTACCCAAAAATCTTACAAAAATACATGAGGGCTCTCTCCAGTCACTAGGAGGAGAAAAGGTGATCTGGTCTTTGCTGGTCAGGAACAAGTTTCATTAATAATAATAAGAAACTGAGCCAAGCTATAAAATACCTGCACAGACCAAGTGATTATGACAAAATGTTGTTTTCAGAAAGTTTAAAATATGGCTCACAGAAATATCAATTTATTAAAGAGGGAATAATGATACTGGTTCAAACTGGCTATTGTCCTTGAAAAAGAGATAGTTGCCGGGAGATGGTGGCGCACGCCTTTAATCCCAGCACTCAGGAGGCAGAGGCAGGCAGATCTCTGTGAGTTCGAGACCAGCCTGGTCTACAGAGCTAGTTCCAGGACAGGCTCCAAAGCCACAGAGAAACCAAAAAAAAAAAAAAAAGAAAGAAAAAAAAGAAAAGAAAAGGAGATAGTTCCTTTAGGTTTTCTCCTCCCTCCCTCCTTCTTTCCTTCCTCCTTTCTCTAACCCCTTTCGCCTGTTTTTTCCCACTCTCTCCCCCTCCTTTCTCCTCTTCTTCTTTCTTCTTTTCCTCTACCCCTTCAAAAGTTGCCTTTATATATAGCCCAGATTGGCCTTCAACCATGGGCCTACTTAGCCTTCTGAGTAGAAAATCAGGCATGTACCACTGTGCCCAGTCTAGAAAAAAATTTCAAGAAAAAAATAGTTTATTTTTCAACTACATGAATCTCTAGAGAATTATCTTGTGTGAACAGAACAAAATTCCAAAAGGTTATACCCATACAATTCACTTAAATTTTGTTCAAGACAGTTTCACTGTGTACCCCTAACTGACCTCCAGCTCATGGAAGTCTGCCTGCCTCTGCCTCCTGAGTGCTCGATATATATGGAATATGACAGTAGCCAGAACTTTTTTTTTAAAATATTTATTTATTTAGTATGTATACAATATTCTGTCTGTGTGTATGCCTGCAGGCCAGAAGAGGGCACCAGACCCCATTACAGATGGTTGTGAGCCACCATGTGGTTGCTGGGAATTGAACTCAGGACCG
>NW_026068338.1:186402-203998 GCF_014885135.2 Alexandromys fortis
CCACCCACAAACAGACCCAAACACCACAAAAAAAACCAACAACAAAAAGCCAAAAAAAAAAAAAAAAAAAAAAAAAAAAAGAATCAGGGGCCTTTGACAGGCAAGGTAAAACAAATGTAACATATCTTTACATTTATATCTAAATAAATGCAGCATAAACACATGTCTTTACACCGTTAAAGTAATATTCCGTAACAGTCTTGAGAAACAAAGCAAACAAATGAACAAAAAAACAGGCATAAGATTCTCAGTAGAAATCGTGCACTGGAGATGAAAAGGCCTTCCTAGAAATTAGAAGTATTTAGGAAGGAACCTCAGTTCTCACCCACTGAGGCTCCTAGATGAGCCCTCAAATCTTCTCAAGTCCGTCACATTGCAAATACCTTTCAGCATACATTATGATCTAATTACTTCATTTGGAAATAGCAGAATGTAAATGGTTTTACAATATTCTTTTCATTTTCTATTAAATTTGGTAGAAATGAAACATTGTAAATGTCTTGAATTTCACTGCGATGGGCTAGGGGAAAGAGACCTGCTTATGTCCTGAACTTTAATAATATGTAGGTGTCCTGAGTTTCACATTCTAAAATGAATAATTTCCATCCATTCTTTTTGTTTGTTTGTTTTTCAAAACCAGGTTCTTCTTTGTAGCCCTAGCTATACTGAAATTTGATATGTAAGGCGGTCTGGCCTCAAACTCAGAAATCTTCTCAACTCTGCCTCTTGAGTGCTAGAATTAAAGGCATGTGCCACCACCAACTGGCTATTCATTCTTAACTATATGCATTGTACTAACTTGATGTATGTATCAATAATTGAATGTAGTACAAAACATATTTAGTAAAAACTTTCCCTCTGTCTGGGCATACATTTGTAATTCCAGCATTCTGTACGTAAAGGCAGGCAAATTTCCGTTGAGTTTGAGGGCGGCTTGATCTACATAGGGAATTCCAGGTGAACTAAGGCTGCATAGTGAGACGCTCCTAAATTTTTTCCTTTAAAATGCCATTCTGAAGAGGGTTGGAGAGGTGGTGTCTTGGTTAGGGTTTCTGTTGATGAGAAGAGACACGATGACCACAGCAACTCTTATAAAGGTAAACTTTTAACTGGGTGCCTTACAGTTTAGAGGTTCAACCCATTATTACCTTGGTGGGACATGGTGTTTACAGGCAGACATGGTGCTGGAGAAGGAACTGAGATTCCTACATTTTGCCCAGTAAACAAAAGGAAGTAGCCCGGGACACTGGGTGTGGCTCGAGCATATATGAGACCCCAAAGACCACTTCCACAGTGACACACTTCCTCCAATAAGGCCACACCCACTCCAACAGAGCCACATTTCCTAATAGTGCCAATCCCTTCGGGGCCATTTTCTTTCAAATGACTACATTCTACTCCCTGACCCCCAAAGGCTTATAGCCATAATGTATTCATGCATTCAGTCCAAATTCAAATGTCCCTATTGCCTATCAATGTCTCAAGCTTATTTAAAAGTCTAAAGTTCAAAGTTTTCTGAGAGTCATATACTCTCTTAGCTGTAAAATCAAAAGCAAAAAGCAAATCACATACTTCAGACATATACTGGTGATGTGGGAGGTCCTTCTGTCTATGTGTTGCTTTTATTGGTTAATGAAAAAAGAAACTGCCTTGGCCTGTTGTTAAGGCAGAACTTAAGCAGGCAGGGAAAACTAAACTGAATGCTGGGAGGGAGAAAGGCGGAGTCAGAGAGACGCCATGGAGCCGCAGAATTTTACCCGGTAAGCCACAGCCTCGTGGCGATACACAGATGAATAGAAATGGGTTAAACTAATATGTAAGAGTTAGCCAATAAGAAGCTAGAGCTAATGGGCCAAGCAGTGATTTAATTAATACAGTTTCTGTGTGATTATTTCAGTTCTGGGCTGTCAGGACAAACAAGTGGCATTCTCTAACATACTGGCACCCGATATGCAATACCATTCCAAAATGCAGAGAAGGGAACATAATGAGGAAACACTGGACCAAAGCAAGATGGAAAACCAGCTAGGCAAACTCGAAACTTGGCATCTCTATGTCTGATGTCAAATGCCCTTCAGATCTCCAACTCACTTCTTTCTCTTGGGCTGATTCCACTCCCTGATAGCGATTTTCCTCGGCAGTTATCCCGTGACTCTAGCGTCCCTTCACAGTTTCACACAATGGCCTCTCCAGGCCTCCACTCAGGGACACCCCTGACTCATACTTGACCTCTGTGGCTTTCTTTAGTTGCAAAGGCAAATTCTGTAATCTGTTTATTCTGTCCTTGACTCTAAAATCAGCACGTGGCCAAAGCTGCCAAGTTCTGCTTCTTGCTGAGGCTGGAACATGGCCCCATCATTCAAATATATCTTTATCAGCTCTCTGTTTTCAATGATTTCCTTCTCTGCCTAAGCCTGACTGTCTTGAAACTGGATTTGCAGACCAGGCTGGCCTCAAAATCAGAGATCTGCCAACCTCTGGCCTTGGAGGGCTGGAATTAAAGGTGTGTGCCACCACACCTGTCTCTAACCTTTTCTTTAGTTCCTTTTCATAATTTGGAAATTTAGCTGGGTGGGATCTTGCCCTGATGTCACCACTGTCTTTATTTTATTTCTTAATCTGTTTATCTCCTTAAACATAGAATTTAGTTCCATTCTACTTCTTAGTGATCTTCTTCTCCTCAAAAATTTTTTAATTTACCTTGCTTAGCTTGTTCCTTTTCATTGTAAATCTTAATTAGAGATACCACTAATAACCACAGGAAAGAGTCTATACTAGGCTGTTTCAAGATTTCCTCTGTCAATGGAATTAATCAAAATCTCTTTTTTATTTGGCTTCAGACAGACTTTTTGGACAAAGGTAAAAGACGCCACTTTCTTCACCAAAATATCACTAGAATTGCAAGGCCACATACTAAAATTCTTCTCCTCTGAAACCTCTTTAGACAGGCTCCCATAGTTCAAATCACCCTCTGTATCACTGTCTTCCATGCTTCTACTAGTATGACCCATTGAGTCCCACTTAAGTCATCCCATAACCCAAAGTTTGCTTTCCTAACTCAAACTCCCGAAGTCCATAGTACTCCAAACAAAGACGTGGTCCAGACCACAGTCCCTAATGCCAATTTCTGTTTTTTTTTTCCAATTTCTGTTTTAATTAGGGTTTCTATTGCTGTGAAGAGACACCATGACCATGTCAACTCTTTTAAAGGAAAACATTTAATTGGGGTGGCTGTCATACAGTTTCAGAGGTTCAGACCATTATCATCATGATGATATATGGTGACATTCAGGCAAACAAGGTGGTGAGATTCCCTATATCTTGACCAGTAGGCAACAGGAAGTGTCCTGAGAAGCTGGGTGTGGCTTCAGCATATATGAGACCCTAATGCCCACCTTCACAGTGACACACTTCCTCCAGCAGGGCCACACTCACTCCAACAAAACCATACTTCCTAATAGTACCAATCCCTTTGGGGTCATTTTCTTCCAAACCACCACAGATGAATCAGCAGTTAAGAGCACACTGCTTTTGGAGAAGATCCTAGTCTGGCTCCCACATGGTGGCTCACAACCACCAGTAACCCCAGTTCTAGGGGATTCAGCAGGCATGCATGTGGAGCATACACATAAAGCAAAGTTTTATATACATAAAGCAAAATAAATAAATCTAAAAAACTATTAAATAAATATGTCATCCTAAATTGTGATACACCTAGAAAAAATGTTTAATTTTTAAACCAGATAATGTAATGTAATGTGTAATATATATTCTTTTTTGAAGTGTCTAATATGGTATGTGTAAAATCAATGATGAATTTGGTGTACTTTAATTCATTAAATTCAAAGCCATTTATAAATATTCTAGGTAAGAGTATAGTCCTCTCTGAACTTAGGGAAGTAGATATAACATAATAAACACCAAAGGACTTTCTTTTAGCTATTAGCATTTCCATCAAGACCCATCTTCTCAACAGATGAACTGTGTGTGTGTGTGTGGAGTGATTTTAGGTGTGTGTGCACACACATGTGTGTGCACATATGTATGTACACAAGTGCATATGTGCCACAGTGTACTAATGAAATCAGAGGACAACTTTCCAGAGTGGGTTCTTCCCCTCCAATCTGGGTTCTAGGCCTCAAACTCAAGTAGTCTGGTCTGCATGACAAGAACTTTTGTTTGCTGAGCCATCTTTGTGACTCTGCTTTTGTTTTATATAAAGCCTAGAGTTGTGTGTCTTCGGCTGGCCTAGAAGTCACTGTGTAGTCCAGACTGACTTGAACCTGTGACTTCCCCTCTGATCTCTGCTGGGGATATGGGGGTGAGTCACAATGCTCAATTTTGGTTACTTTGTTTCTTTCCTCTGCCTCTCCTCCTCTGCTTTATTATTTTCTCATGAAAATGTTAAGGTCCTTGGTTACAGCTGAGTGCATTGGCAATGTGCTTGTATACCGTGCATACAAGGTCCTGGATTCAATCTCCAGTACCCATGTGAAACAGCAACAAAACCAGCCAAACAACCCTCAGACTCTACCATCCACATGGTATAGATTCACATCTTTTAGTTTCTGCCTCCTGGCAGTAGAGCTAGATTCCTTAAGGGTGGGATATTTTCCTATGCTTCCTTGACTGATTTGGTGAGCATTTGCTTAACAATAAAGTCAGGGCTGGAGACATGGCTTAGCATCTAAGAATGCATACTGTTCTTCCTGAAGACCCAATTTCATTTCCCAATATCCATGTTGGCTATTTCACAACCTCCTGCAACTCCAGCTCCAAGGCACCCAGTGCCCTCTACTGGATTCTGTGGGCACCTGCACTCATGTTGCACTCACTTTCATACATATATACAAACAAGGATAAATAATAATACATTTTAAAAGATTGAGACAGGCTGTAGTGGCACATGCCTTTAATCCCAGCATGCAGGTGGATCTCTGAGTTTGAGGCTAGCCTGATCTACATAGTGAGTTCCAGGTCAGCCAGCTTTCAGGACTATGTAGAAAAAAAACCCTGTCTCAAAAAAACAAAAACCAAACAAACAATAAAACCAGACTTTAGTGATGGTTTGTCAACCTCGAGAAGATACTAAAAATTTTAGTTTGTTTTAAGTAGTTATGTGGTTAAAAAACTTACACCATATAAAATAGTCATATAGGGGCTGGAGAGATGGCTCAGAGGTTAAGAGTATTGCCTGCTCTACCAAAGGTCCTGAGTTCAATTCCCAGCAACCACATGGTGGCTTACAACCATCTGTAATGGGGTCTGGAGCCCTCTTCTGCCTTGCAGGTATACACACAGACAGAATATCATATATATAATGAGCAAATAAACAAAAAAGTCATATAAATGGTTAGTAAAAATATTTAAAATAATTAATGAAACTGGTTTAAAATTCAGATCTTTATTTCAAAGCTTATAATCATCTCCTAGAAATATGTAAGAGTTGTAATGGTAAAATGCTGCGCAGTTCCCTGAGGGGCAGTAGCAGTAGGCAGTGGACCACACGGGGCAGCCGGGCAGATGAGAGACCTTGTCGGGTTGGCGTTGGCGGGGCAGCTGGTCCCACGAGGAGCTGTGGTGGGTGGGAGAAAGAGATGGATAGGACGGCCATGCAGAGTGAGTTTGGATATAGTTTATTCAGTAAAAGGGAAGGGGGAGAGAGAGAGAGAGACAGAGACAGGGAGACAGAGAGACAGAGGGGAGAGAGGAGAGGAGGTCACAGCCACCTCTTCTGAAGAGAGACTGGACAGAGAGAGAGCTCTGAGGCTGGAAGTGGAAGGAAGATCTGCTTGCCTAGGCAAAAGGGGGAGTGGGCAGGGCTTGTCTCTTAAAGGGTCGGGACAGATCATTAGAAGATATATGCCCGTTTGCATGAGGGTGAGCCAGAAAGAAGCGCTAAATAACAAACAGGATACTGTTCAAAGAACACTACAAGACAGCCTAGAATTGACACTGTCAAGTTGTTGTTATTAGTGGTCACCCTTACGCAGATCTACCATGAAAAGATAAGCTGGGCAAAGAGAAATAGAAGATATACAGCTTGATGAGAAAAAGAAGACCAGTGAAGATGATGTTGTAGACAAATCCTGTACTCAAGGAGATAAGGCGTTTGAAGAAAAGCGGGTGCTAAATGGAATAAAGGGGGTGGTGATCTCAGGGCAGGACCTCACCCAGCTAAACTCCAACCTGTGAAAAGGGATAAAAGGAAAGCTTACGCAGGGAAGGAAACCCCCAACAGCTGATGCGAATGTACTCGAATAAGGGGGCCAAGTTCCAGTTCCAGCTAAGAGATAATCTAGCAGCTTTGGTCACATGGTTCCTCTTTTAGAGCCAAGCATACGAAAAAGAAAAAGGGTTTGTGTAATCTCCCTCTGGGGCTAAGAAGAGCTCCTGAGGACAGGCGTATATCTCTGCCTGGAGGCCCAGAAAGGCCACTGTGTAAACTGTGAAGATGAAGCCTAGATTTTGTTGGAGAACCAAAGGTTTTGGAGATGCAAGAGTGGTAAGGAGAGATGTAGACCAGAGGTGGGCCAGCCCAAGAGAGAGAAGTGTGTTACAGTCAACAAAGCTGAGAGGAACTGGAGATCTCTAGAGTGCTTTGGCATCAGACATGGAGCTGCAGAGTTTGGAGTTTGCCCCGTTAGTTTTCAGCCTTGCTTTGGTTCGGTTTTTCCTCATTATGTTCCTTTTTCTTGCCTTTAGAATGGTAACGTACATCCTGCTCATTGCGTGTTGGAAGTAAGTGATTTGCTTTTTCATTCTGATTTTGCAGGGGGTTACGAGATTCTCATGAATCTCAGAAAACTTTGGATATTTCAACAGTGTTGTGACCATGCTAGACTATGGGGACTTTTGAAGAACTGAATACATTTTTGCATGATATGGCTACAAGTCCAAGGGCGCCAGGGAGTGGATTGTAATGGTTTGAATAAGATGGTCCCCCTTATGCCTGGGGTAGTGGTGGTATATGCCTTTAATCCCAACTCTCAAGGCAGAGGCAGGTGGATCTTTGAGTTCAAGGCTAGCCTGGTCTACATAGTGAGTTCAATGACAGCCAGGACTGTTACACAGAGAAACCCCGTCTCGAAAGAAAAAAACAAAAGAGAGAGAGAGAATGGCCCCTATAGGCTCATGTACTGGAATGCTTAACCAATGGAAGGTAGAACTCTTTGGAAGGTTTAGAAGGATGTGTTTGTTAGAGGAAGTGTGTCGCTGGGGTGGGCTTTTGAGGCACATGACATGAAGTGCCCATGTCATGTGCCAGACCTAGTCTCTCTTTCTCTCTGCCTTGCTCCTCTTACATGTATGTTACCATGCTCTCTGTGATGACAGCAATAGAGTAAACCTCTGAAACTGCAAGTGCCCAGGTAAATGCTTTCCTTTGAGAGAGTTGCACTGGTCGCGGGTCTCTTCACAGCAATACAGCAGTTCTGGCTTGTTTGGAACTTGTGACCGTTATCTTGCCTCTTCCTACCGAGCGCTTGTATTACAGGCATTTGCCACCACACCCAGCACTTTACATGTTTTGGTCATTGTTATACTGTTGATATTAACTTTCATGTCCAAAGATTGATTGATTTTTTTTAAAAAAATACTTGGCTACTTTTTTTTAAAAAAAGATTTATTTATTTATTATGTACACAGTGTTCAGCCTCCATGTATGCCCTCAGGCCAGAAGAGGGCACCAGATCTCATTATAGATGGTTGTGAGCCACCATGTGGTTGCTGGGAATCGAACTCAGGACCTCAGGAATAGCAGTCAGTGCTCTTAATCTCTGAGCCATCTCTCCAGCCCCGATTGATTTTTTTTAATTCAGGAAATTGTCAAATAGCCCTGGCTGATTTAGAACCTAGGCAAGCCTTGAACTCATTTGTTTACCTTTGCCCCCTGAGTGTTGGCTTCATAGGACTATGTCAAAGATCATCTGTTTTTACTTTTGTGGAAACGCACCTGTGGATGGGATTGTTGGCAATTCTATGATTAGTTTTTGAGAACCTGACAAAGTTTTCTATAGTAAATACACCATTTTATAGTTCCACTAGCAGCTGACAAAGATTTTAGTGTTTCCAATACGCAAGAGATCCAGAATGCTCATTTATATGCATTTTTTTTCTTTTCTGTTTCTGGTATCTGGGAAGTGAACCTGGATAGGGCCCCATAATAAACACAATAAACATCCTAGCCCTCGCCCGTTTCTGCTTTTCTGAGTTGGGACCATGTCATATGGCTGAGGCTGATCTTGTTATGTTCTGTGTAGCCTAGGCTGTTAAGACAGCACCCCTACTTAGTCTCCTTAGTGCTTCGATCAAAGGTGTGCAGCACCATGCTTGACTTTGTATTTTCTATTTTAAATAATGTGGTCATGCGAGGTATGAAGTGGGATCTCATTTTGTCTCGCTTTACACGTCTGTAATGATGAATGAATGGTTTTGCACATCTTGTTATGCACTTGTTGGTTCCATATCTTTGAAGGAATGTCTATGCAAGTCCTTTCCACTCACACTTTACAAGATGGACTTTTTTGCTTTTGTTTTTCGAGACAGGGTTCTCTGTGTAGCTTTAGAGCCTGCCCTGGAACTTGCTCTATAGACCAGGCTGGTCTTGAACTAATAGAGATCTGCCTGCCTCTGCCTCCTGAGCACTGGGATTAAAGTTGTGCGCCACCACTGCCCTGCTAAAATATATATATTTTTAATATAGACTATTTTTTAATACAAAATGGAGAAATGATAGACTGTGTCACCCATAATGGAGTAAACTGATATCTTAGCCTTATGTACTGAGACAGACACACACCATCTATGTGTACAGTGTACTTGACAAATGATTGAACTTGACGGTAGTAGCAGGAAAACAAAATCCAAACTGAGGAACATTCTGCAAAACAGAACTAGAGTCTTTACAATGGCCACTGTTTATGGTTCATGCCTGTCTTCCTTGCACTTGAGAAGCCAAGGCCTTTATGTGCAGATAGACAAACTCAAGGTCAGCCTTTGAGACGTTGTGGAACCCAGTCTTAAAAAATGTCTCAAGTAGAGATTTTACTTTATCTGGCATCTGAGAAATGACCCTGGGTAGGGCCCCAAAGATTAGGTTAAAAAAAAAAAAAAGATGGGTGCTAACAACAACTGATGACATTGGATTAAAAAAAAGTCACCAAATAGATTTTATTGGAATATTTCAGAAACGGGAACAATGGCTTGTAAATTACACATGGATAGTATTGGATTTTCTCGCAGTGATGACATTCTTTATATAGGAAAATATCTTTGGCCAATGAAATGTTTAGGGCTCGGGTGTAATAGACTACAAACTACTGAATGACTGTGCAAAATAAACCTTGCACACACAGAGAGAGAAAACGGGGAGAAATGTTTTATTTTATTTTTTTTTAAAAAAACTAGCCGGGCGATGGTGGCGTACGCCTTTAATCCCAGCACTCCGGAGGCAGAGGCAGGCGGATCTCTGTGAGTTCGAGGCCAGCCTGGTCTACAGAGCTAGTTCCAGGACAGGCTCTAAAGCCACAGAGAAACCCTGTCTCGAAAAACAAAAAAAAAAAAAACCCCAAACAAACAAACAAACAAACAAAAAACTAATGAATGTGGGCTATTAGTACCGATCACTGCATTTTTTTCGTATGTTTCATATTTTTTTTTAAATAAAAAATAGAGGAAGTAAAGTCTCTTCAAACTCAAAGCGGCCTTTTACTGCTTGCTGGGACATCTTTAGAGTAAGACTCAATGATACAATTGTAACCAAAGGAGGGCTGAATGCTCAGGACCAGTATCTTTCAAAAACACTTGGGACAAGAGAAAACTGAGGTGATAACAACGATGTGCCAGTCAGCTTGATTCACATCTTAGGTAGCCTGGGAAGATGGAAAGAAAAAGAAACCAGCCAGGCCTGAATAGGGATAAGGACTGGTAGAACTGTTTGACCTATTTAGGGTTCAATTTCCCCATTGTAGGAGGAAGGAAAAAAAGGACTGCCTGGCATAATCCCTGTTTTAAGCTCTCATCTCATGGTATTTAGAAGAGTGGGCTTCATGCGCCAAACTTTCCTTTCAAACTATGTGCAGCTTTTCCTTCATTAACCTCACAAAGTCCTGTGGGAACAGGGAAATCACTTCTCCAAGGTCACACACTCAAGGACCCAGGTTCTCCAGCTCTTGGTCCCGTGCCCTTTCCACGCTCGCCAAAAGGGGAGGAAGCTGTGCTCATGGGGATGCAAGGATGAAGAGGCCGCGGGGAGAGAGGTGGTGCGGGACCCGCGAAGGCGCAGGCCACGGAAGGGCGCACGGAGAGGCGTGCGGCACGACCGGCCCCGGTGCGGAGCGAGGCGTGGCTGGGAAGAAGGGTCGTGCGACTGGACCCGCGGCGGCCGCAGAACCGAGGAGGCGGAGGCGGGCTGTGGGAGGCCGAGCGTGGGAGGCCGTGGGTACGTGGCCGCCTTTCCACACGCGGGGGCCGCGGAGCCGGCGCTGCGAAGGGCGCGGCCGGGGTCCCGACCCCTCCACGCGGGAGGTGCGGAGGGGGCGGGGCCGCGGGGCGGGGCCTCGGGGGCGGGGCCGCGGGGGCGGGTCCCATTGGTCCCCGCGGGAGCGGCCGCGGCGGCGCAGGCGCGGTTCCCGCCTCCCCTGCCGGCGAGCGAGTGGAGGCTGCATCCCTGTGCGGCTGGTTGTCGCGTCGCCGCAGCCGCCGCCGCGGAGCCCCCCGCCCCCGCCCGGCCGCCCCGAGTCGGAATGAGCTCCAGGAAAGGTGAGCGGCGCGCGCGGCCCCTGCCCCGCCTCGCGCCCCGCAGGCGGCCGACCCGACCGTTAATGTGTCTTCTCTCTCCTCAGTGCTGGCCATTCAGGCCCGAAAGCGGAGGCCGAAAAGAGAGAAACATCCAAAAAAGTGAGTCCGCGCGGCGCTCGGGCCCGACACCGCCCCGCCCCGCCCCGCCGAGGGTTGCTTGCGGCCGCGCAGGCAGAGCTTCCCGGTCCCCGGGCCGCGGGTCTCCCGGGACGCGGCGCCGGCTCTGCGTGCCCTGGAGGGGGAGGGGTGGGGGAGGGGCGCGCGGCCGCGGGTTCCGGAGCTGCGACCTGGCCCGGCGGCCTGCGAGCCGCCCGGGCTCCGCGCTCGATCCCGCGCCTCGCGCCCCTGAGCCACACCCGCGACCCGCACCTCCGTCCCTGCCCTGCAGCGGTCGGCTGGGGAGCCGGAGAGGGAGGCGGCGGCGCGCTGACAGCTGGACTGAGGGAGCCAGTGCGCTGCCGCCTCTGCCACCTCCCGGTCCCGCCGCAGCCATCCAGCTGAAAGCCCGAGCTGCTTGTCAAGTGGTCTGGCCTCGGGTGTGTTCCTGGCACGACTTCAGGTCCGAGACCAGTGCGTTTCGGCTCTCGGGTTTTTCATTCGAAACTTTCTGCTCGGGTCGAGCGTTACTTGGGTGCTGCGGCTGCGCCCAGGTCGCTCGCCGCAGCGGGGGAGAGCGTGTGCGGGGGCAGGTCCCTCCCGCGTGGTGCTCGGGACTGGATCCATCGGCTACTGATATTTCAAATGTGCCAATCCAGCCACCTCCATCCTGGACGTGCAGCCCGGTTTGGGCGGCAGCTGCTGGAAAAGCCTTTCGCGGAGAAGTAGGCGCTCTGAGGCTTCAGAGCGCCGCCGAGTGTTCCTGTTTCCTCTCTCTTTGGGTTTGCTGGACCAGCGTTAAACATCTTTGCTCGCACTGGTTGCCTCGTTCTTCCTTTTGTGCAAGAAATTTGTGTGTTATCTTTGATACTTTGGAGAACAACGGAATTGCCTTTATTTAATAAAATCCCGAAATATTGTTTATCTATTTTGCAAGGGGTGGGATGCCCCTCAGCTCTCCTAGGTGGTGGTGGTTGTTACTCATATCGGCCCTAGTCGCAGCCTAGAGGATTTCCCTCCCATTTGGTGGCATCTAGGAAAATTGGCAATCATTGTTAGTGTGGAGGTAATTTTACAAGATTGTCCTCTTTCAAAATTGAATATAACATGACTATTTGTAGGTCTTCATAAGATGTGGACATCTACGTAAACATCTTTTATTAGGAGGCAACAAGTCTTGAAAACTGGAAAGTAAAAATTGAAAAATGAAAAAAACAGTTTTTATTATTCTGCGAGTATTTGGATTTGGGTGTGACACCTGTGGAAGTCAAGTAACAACTTTCAAGAGTTGATTATCTGCTATGTGGAGACCTAGTGATCAAACTCCGGTTGATAAGTAGCTTAACCTGTGGACCATCTCCCTGGCCCAGATATGGGGTATTTAAAATATTGAAACCCAATGTCTGATAGTTTTAAGATGCTTTCTAAAGGCCAGTGCTATTGCTGGACCGTGGTGGTGCAGGCCTTAATTCTAACACACTCGAGGCAGAGTCAGGTGGACTCTGTGAGTTCAAGGCCAACTGGGTTTACAGAGTGAGTTCCAGGATGGCCGTGAAAGTTACACAGAGAAACTGTCTCACAAAACTAAAAAGGAAAGAAAAAGAAACAGTTGAGAAAGCAGGGACCTGCCTTTTAGGATAGCTCTTTTTTCTGTATATAAACATATGTTTATCTGTGTATATTACATGTGCACAGAGAAAAATCATTTTTTAATTGAATAAGCATGTATTTCATTATTTTCCTGTTTCAGGGTCTTTCATAATGGTCAAGGGTCTTTGCTCTATTATATTTGGATTTGTGGTATGTTAATAATTAGGAATAGCCGTATAAATTATCTACTCCTATGTCACTTTGCAGTCTCTTCCAATGTGTATGTGTTTAAAGGAAAACACAGTTAATGATGGGAAGAACTGGCTTGATGAAGTAGGTGGTTATCAGTAAGAACCATATCAAATCAGCGATTGTGTGGAGGTGTCACTTTTCACTTAGTATTTTTTTTTAAGATTTATTTATTTTTTTTATGTATACAGTGTTCTGGTGCTGGCAGGCCAGAAGAGGGCACCAGATCCAGATCTCACTACAGATGGTTGGGAACCACCATGTGGTTGCTGGGAATTGAACTTAGGACCTCTTAACCACTGAGCCATCTCGCCAGCCCCTCACTTAGTATTTTTTTGAATCAAGATATTATTATTTAAAGTAATTTCTGGATATAATTTATTCATATGTTCAGTATATATTTGTATGCCTTAGAAGATGATGTGAGAGCTTTGTACATAGTAATATTCCATGACACTTTAAATCTAAGGAGGTTTAAAGAGAGGCATCAAGAAAGTGACTTCAGATAGTGATACTAATAAGATGACATTTGTGCGGTTCGCATGCATTTCCACGTGAGGTGGATGCTGTTCCCGTCACCATTTCCAGATGAAGAAGTAACATGCTAGCAGTTAGGTTGTGTCTAGGCAGCCAGGCACCAGAGGCCACCTCAACTTCGAGGAAATGACATTTGGGCAGAAATTAGGGTGAAGAGGGGTAGGGATTGGGCTGGGGTTGTGTGATAAGGTGGATAAGAGGCAGGCGAGACACACATAGGCCTGTGTAGGAGGCTTATGTCTGTGTAAGATGGTGTCATTCCTGCCTGAATAGTTTTGGCCGTGTGTGGGGATGGGGTGAGAGTGAGAACAGAGCTGGTCTGTGCTGATGATGCGGTAAATAGGCAGCTGCGTTCTAGGTTCAAGGAATGACACTGGTGAGGGGGGACTTCATTCCACAGATGTCTCTGACAGGTTAGAACCATACAGCCTTGTTTGGGTCAACTCGAGTGTCCTGTGGCTAGTGTTTATGCATTTTAAGTCTGTAAGGGACTAATTTTAAACTGTGGTAGAGACTGGCCAACTTGAGCAATGTGACTGTGTGGGCCTGGCCTCATGAAGTGTGATCTACTTTTGTCTTTTGTCATTTCTTCCTTGTTATATGCAAATGGACCTACCTCTCTCTCTCTCTCTCTCTCTCTCTCTCCCTCCCTCCCTCCCTCCCTCCCTCCCTCCCTCCCTCCCTCCCTCCTTCCCTTCTTTTCTTTCTACAGGGCTTCTCTGTGTAACTTTTGTGGCTGTCCTGGAACTGCCCCTGTAACCAGCTTGGGGAGAATACCTACCTCCTCTTCCAGAGTGCTAGGATAGTAAAGGCTGCTCATCAGACTTTTCATTAGGCTTTTATGAATTGAGCATGTGTCCACACCCCCCCCATGTTTATATAGTACAGATCAGTCTCAGAATGGAGGTCCTCTAATTTCAACTGAACTCCATATTTTAGGACATGAGGTGTGGGAAACTGCTGTGGTGAGAGGTTACTTTTTTAGTGTTTCAGAATTTGTAGTTGTCAGGAATGTTTTCTGCCTAGTTGAGTCAAACTTTATTCTTTTGTACATTGTTTCAATGAGTGTACTTTGCTTATTAATTTTATTGCTTTGAGAGTATAGGTAGCAGGGATTTACTGTATTGTCATTCAATCATGAAGTTGATCTAGTCCCTTCCCCCCACTTTTGGGGGTGGGACAAGGTTTCTGTGACTCAATCCTCCTGCCTCAGCCTGGATATTGTTGAGAATACAAGTAGGCACCATCATACTTCAGTCTGTGTAAACTGTATTCATAACATACGGATTTTTGCCCTAGGGCATTTGTATATGTAGGTAATTAAAACAAATTTTTTAGATGGTCTTAGGCAGTTTGGCTGACCTTAAACTTACAACATAGTTAGCGTTAGTACTCCTGCCTCCACCTCTATAGTGCTGGACACACAAGCCTGCATCAAGACATTTGTCTTGTAAATAAATTATTTTTAAGGTCTCTTCCATTTGTTGATACTTTTGTAGGGAGTGCAGGGATCAAGCTACAGAGCCTCGTGAATGGTAGGCACATTCTCTGCTAATGACTGCCCAGCCACAGTACTTATTGAGACATAGTACTTAAAGAATAAACATTATCTTTTAGAGATCTGGGTGTGGTGGTATACTTTTATAGGCCCAGCTGCTTTGTGGAGGCTGAGACAGGAAGATTTCGTAAACACTAGAGTATGTGATCATCCAGAGTGGCAGGGATATGATGGTCTAAAAAAACATGGTTGTAAGCTCCGTGGTGGTGGTGGCACATGCCTTTAATTTTAGGTCTCAGGAGTCAGAGACAGGCAATTTTCTGAGTGCCAGGCCAGCCTGGTCTACAGAACTAGTCCTAGGACAGCTAGGGTTGTTACACATAGAAACTCTGTCTCAAAAAACAAAACTAAAACCAAAAACAGCAATGCAAAAAACACCCTCCCCCCCATGGCTTTAATGTTTTGGTGCTAGAGATGGAATCTAGGGCTTCACCCATCCTGATTTATGGTCCTTTTATGTAAGGTAGTATAACCATAACCATATTGTCAATATATATATGACTTTGTTTTGGATTTCTTTCATTTAACATATTTTCAAGATTCATCCATGTTCTATTGGCATTTTACTTCTTTATGTTACTAAGTAACTTCTTTATATTATCAAGTAATCAAATAACCGTTATATTGATTGAATTTTATTTATCCATTCAACCATTATTGGTCATGTGGGTAGCTTTTTTTTTTTTTTCAAGACAGGTTTTCTCTGCAGCTTTGGAAGCCTATCCTGGCACTAGCTCTTGTAGACCAGGCTGCCCTCGAACTCACAGAGACCTGCCTACCTCTTCCTCCCGAGTGCCACCACCGCTCGGCTGGGTAGCTTCTTATTAAGAGCTATAACCGTATTTTTAAATTTTAAAAGTCTTTGGAACAATTCATTTGAAATACTTTGACTTAGACTCTTTTAAAAAATACTGAAATTGCCAGTGTACCCTTCATTTGGTCCTATTCCACAAAAATATAGAATAGTGTCAAAGTAGGAAGTTGACATTGACAATACACACACACACTTTTGTTGTGTACTGCAATGTTTGGCTTTTACATGAGTTCTGATAATTCAAACTTAGGTCTCTACCCACTGAGCCATCTTCCCAACCAATATAAAATACTCTAGATAAAATCTACTTGAGAGAGGCTGAAGATGTGTTTCAGGCCAATTGGGGCTTGTTAATGATACATTGTTTTAAAACAAGCAAACAAATGGCAATAAAAAAGTATTTGACTTTCACTAGTTGTTATATGTGTCTTTTCTGCTGGGTAGTGCTATCATATATTATCACCTCCATGGGTTTGTGTAATCACCATAAGCAATATGCAGAACTGTTTCATCAGCACAACTAAGTCTGCTCTCTGGTTACTACCCTTTCCCCATACAGTCCTATAAATCACTAAAGGTTTTAATACGTTGAGAATGTTAGTAAACAAAGTTATACAGTATCAATATGTAACTTTTTGACATTTAGATTTTTTTTTCTCTTTGCATGCCCTTTTGTTGTTGTTGTTCAGACAGGGTCTCTCCATTTAGTTCTTGATAGCCCAGAATTTGCCACATGAACTGCCTTTGTCTCTTTGTCTCCCAGGAATATTATAAAGGTGTGTATACCACCAAGCAGGACCTCTGTACATCTTTGAGCTTCTTGGTATTGCCTATGTCAGTAGTTCCTGCCCCAGCCCCCCTCCATTTTTGGTGAGTGCCTGATATGAAAACCTTGGTAACAAAGCATCATACCACTTAGAACACCCATTTTGCCCCTGCTTTTGAGACAGGGTTTCGACCTTCCCAGCAGGTCCTAAGTTACTCCAGGGTCTTGAAGAGGCACTATCTGAAAGACATGGGGGGTGGCGGGGGAGAAACGGACGCTAAGCAGTATTCTTTTATTTATTTATTAATTATGTATACAATATTCTGTCTGTGTATATATCTGTAGGCCAGAAGAGGGCACCAGACCTCATTACAGATGGTTGTGAGCCACCATGTGGTTGCTGGGAATTGAACTCAGGACCTTTGGAAGAGCAGACAATGCTCTTAACCACTGAGCCATCTCTCCAGCCCCCAGTATTCTTTGTCAAGGAATCCGTTTATTGAAGCAAGTTTCATGTCTTAAATACTCCTCAGTAAGGAGCCCGGGCAGGGGGAACCGAGGAAAGGGGGAAGGGAAGGAGGGGCTGGGTAGCTATGCAGCTAAGCTGGGCAGTTTGGCAACTAAGCATGGCAGTTGCAAGGTCAGTGGCTAGAACACCTGCTGTTAGTGATAAGCAGCAAGCGCTGAAGACACTCTGTGGTGCTTTCCAGAGCTTGAGTCTCCAAGGTCAGCACATAATGTTTTGGCTAACTTTAAGTTTTCTGTTTCAAGATTTTTACTTCAAGGCCCTGTGAGATGTGAGAAAGGAGAAGCCTGAAATGGCTCCTGACAGGGTTTCCAGTAACAGGACTGAGGCTGCTGTGAACTTTGTTTTGCAGTTAAGGATGACCTTGAATTCCTGATATTTGTGCCCCTAGCTCTGGAGTGCTGAGTTTAAGGGCATAAACAATCACTGCCCGGCTTCTTACTTTTTCTAATGTAGGTTTTGGGAATGAACTCAGGTCTAAATGCTTACAATGTAAGCACTTAACAAACTGAGCTATCTCTCCAGCCCTTAAATTTACTTAAAATTTTATTATTAGTCTGCTGGATATAGTGGTGCATACCTTTAACTCCAGCTCTCAGGAGTCAGACTTTGTGAGTTCAAGGCCAGCCTGGGTTAAATAGTGGTACTCTGTCTTAAAAA
>NW_026068338.1:207342-209382 GCF_014885135.2 Alexandromys fortis
GCAAGCATGTTATAAGTATCAACTGTATATGAGAAAAGAATGGTATATTATAAATATATACCAAATTGTCATGAATGTGATTAATAAAACTTGATATTAGATCAATGTGTTTGTAATTAGCTCAGTAACGTTTCTTCATTATAATATTTTCAATTACAAACTAATATGAAATAATTTCAAATATGGGCAATTTATTCCCTAATCTATCAGTGTACAGTCATCTGAGCTAAAAAAATATGCATACACACATACACATATTCACACAAACATATATGTGTGTTTATGTGGATGTTTATGTGTCCGAATGTGACATACAAATAAATATTTGTGTATTTGTGATGTGTATGTGTACCTTTGGGCCTTGGGTGCATGTGGAGATAGAGAACAACTGGTCTTTTACAACAAGCACCTTTACTTACTGAGCTATCTTGCTGGCCTGTATTGACCTCCAAATTTTTTTTTATGAGTGTGTTTGTATGTGTACTATATGCATACATGAGCCCCTGGACACAATGTTGGGATCCTCTGGAACTGAATGTAAAGATAGTTGTGTGTCTCCATGTTGGTACTGGTAATTGAATCTGGGTCCTCTGCAGAAACAGTAGACTACTCTTCATCCCCCTAAGTTTACCTTTCAGAGGCATATATAAAAGTTGGGGAGCCAGAGAGATGACGCATCAGTTAAGAGCACTGGGTGCACTTCCAGAGGACCCAAGGTGTAAATGGAAGTTTCTGTCCTATCTGGTCCCTTAGCCATTCAGTCCCAACAAAACACACAGGCTTGTATTAATTATAAACTGGTTGGCCTGTTAGCTCAGGCTTATTATGAACTAATTAACCCATAATTCTTATCTATGTTTAGCCACATGACTTGGTACCTTACTCAGTGAGGCATTCTCATCTTGCTTCCTCTGTGTCTGTCTGGTGACCACAGGTGAGCCTTCTATCTTTCCAGAATTCTTCTAGTCTGGTCGCCCTTGCCTGTACTTCCTGCCTGGCTACTGGCCAGTCAGTGTTTTATTAAACTAATACATGTGACAAATCTTTACAGTGTACAAGAGCCTTATCCCCCAGCACTTCTTTTTTTTTTTTTTTAATTTTCAAAACAAGAACTCTGAATCTAATCTCATTTGTTTAGCTTTTTTTCCTGACCATTATCCATAACAAACTGTAACCAACACACTAAACAAAGACAAATACCCATAATCCATTTTTTGGGAATGTGGGCATAGTTTTCTAGGATACTTCCTGCTGATTGGGGATGCTGATAATCTTATGGGGACCCAAAGAGAATTTAGAATTATGGCCAAGTCCTGACTGGAATATTCTCTGAGTCTGGATCATCTCAGCCAGCAGTCTTGAGGCTGCTGTGGATGTAGAACTCAGGGGAAACTGCAGCAGAGGTGCTCTGAAACATTGGATCATCTGGGCCATCATATCCCATTGGAGATTTCTCTGGGGGTCTTCCTCAATCAAGCCTTACTTTTCTTAACCCAGAATGAATCCCCAGCTTCTCATTTCCTATGGAAACAAAAGCAAAACCTCTTCTCCAAAGTAACATATCTTTTGATTTAAATTTTGCAGTCAAGGCAATAATCCAGCAGCATTTATAATCAAGTATCTTTTTTAAAAAGATTTATTTATTTATTATGTATACAGTATTCTGTCTGTATGCTTGCTGGCCAGAAGAGGGCACTAGATCTCATTACAGATGGCTGTGAGCCACCTTGTGTTTGCTGGGAATTGAACTCTGGAAGAGCAGGCAGTGCTCTTAACCCTGAGCCATCTCTCCAGCCCTAATCTGAAGGCTTAAGTCACGAACAAGGCCACACCAGTTTGGAGTTATGATTAATAGGGTGTTATTTATTTAAAGGCCTTAGCCAAAGTTGGTTGCTTCAACGCTGCAAACATGACTTTGGGTGATTGCCCAGGTAGCTATTTAAAGGGGAAAACTTACAGATCACCGTCCCAGACAACAGCCATCTGCACAACCAGGAAGGGAGTCTAGTCTCCGGCAGAGCAGGAAGTGAAGAGAGCGAG
>NW_026068339.1:0-888 GCF_014885135.2 Alexandromys fortis
TGGGGCTGATCTATTGGGAGCTCACCAAGGCCAGCTGGACTGGGACTGAAAAAGCATGGGATAAAACCGGACTCTCTGAACATGGTGGACAATGACGGCTGACTGAGAAGCCAAAAACAATGACACTGGGTTTTGATCCTACTGCGTGTACTGGCTTTGTAGGAGCCTAACCAGTCTAGATGCTCACCTTCCTAGACCAGGATGGAGGGGGGAGGACCTTGGACTTCCCACAGGGCAGGGAACCCTGACAGCTCTTTGGATTGAAGGGGTGGGGGAGAGGAGTGGGGAAAGGGGAGAGCATTGGGGGAAGGGGAGGGAAATGGGAGGCTGGGAGGAGGAGGAAATTTTTTTTTCAATTAAAAAAAAAGGAGAAGTCTTTCTGACTCAACACTGGCAGAGAAGGCTTCAGGGCTTCTTTAGAGGAGGGGTTACTGTTTTTTGCTAGTTATACAAACAGCTCTGGCTCTTTCAGGAGGCTGAGCATTTAAATTGGGTCTGTAACCAAGATGTTACAAATTACTTAATCGTGACACAGACCATCTGTGACCCTGGAGCTGGGATAATGTGCATGCCTCTCAGAGGCAATTAAAATGCCTCTGCCATGATAGACTGGGCAGTTAGTCCTAGTCATGCCCGCTTAGCATTTAAAAAAGCACTTTTGATCAGGAAAAAGTTACAAATATGCAATAAAGAAAAATTCATATTAATTAGATAAAGGTAAATAGGCTTGAGGAAAAAAAAAGAATATAGACACTTATAAAATAAAGTAAATGGTTTTAAAAATTAAAACAATGCCTTTAAAAGGACAGCATGCAGACCGTCATAAATTAAAGGAGTAAAGAAAAATTAGCCACATAAACAAAGAATATGCAACAGAGATTCTGGATT
>NW_026068339.1:985-15421 GCF_014885135.2 Alexandromys fortis
ATCAACTTGAAAATTTGGGTCTAAGGATATATTGCATTGGAAAAGAGTTTCTGCATTTGTTTCCACAGAAGAAGAGAAGCTGTGGATTCATTCCAGGCTACTATTGTTTGATGGAAAAAGACCCCACAAAAGTTCTCTTTCAACAAATAATTCGCCCAACAAAAGCAGAAAACAGGTTGGAGAGAACTATGCTCAAATTCCCTAAAAGATTGTTTATGTTTGTTTTCATATAAAGGGGAATACACTAAAGAGATAAATACTTTACATTGATATTGATCTTGGTCTGTTAATACAAATTTAAGGTCAATTTTGTTATATGTATATTTCTGCTCTTTATTAAGATATTGTGTTTGTGCAGCTCATTTAAAAATGTAATATATAATTAAAAACATGTTAATGAATAGCCATCTAGGCCCCTGCGCAAGGATGACACACAAATTCATGAAGCGTTCCATATTTTGGGGAGCTCACTAAGGCCAGCTGGACTGGGACTGATGAAGCATGTGATCAAACTGGACTCTCTGAACATGGCGGACAATGTGGACTGACTGAGAAGCCAAGGACAATGGTACTGGGTTTTGATTCTACTGCATGTACTGACTTTGTGGGAGCCTAGTCTGTTTGAATGCTCACCTTTTTAGACCTGGATGGAGGGAGGAGGACATTGTACTTTCTACAGGGCAGGGAACCCTGACTGCCTTTTGGACTGGAGAGGGAGGGGGAGGGGGGCAGAGGGAGGGGAGGAGGGGGAGGGGAGGAGGTGGAAATCTTTAATAAAAGAAGAAATATGGGAGGATGGAGGGAGCAGGAGGAGGGGGGAGTCAGAGTAAGATAGGTATATAACATGATAAAAGATAGTTTTAAAAAATAAATTAATTGATTTAAAAAATAGCCATCTATAATAGTCAATTCTGTAGTAATGTTAGTTAGGTTTTTTAGAAGTACAGAGATATATTGCAGATGGATAGTTTTTCTTCAGACCTTTCAAAGACTAATACAATATGGCATTTAAAATGTTTAAAAACTTAGGATGTTTGACAGTGAGGCTCGTATGCTCCTGGCAGCACCAATCTATTTCAAGAGAATGATGAGCATCAATAAGGCTCCTTATGGAGTTGGTTAGCCATTTGGGCACAAACTTCACTTGCCTGTACTGCTTGATGATATGCTATATGAACTGGACATGTAGGATACACCAAAAAATGACTGCTAAACTTGCTTAAAGATGAGACAACTCTTCAGGGTTCCTGCTTCATAAAAGAGTCTGCCAGATATTCAGCAAGATACAGAAAAAAAGTGACTGAAAAACTTCCAATAAATGCAAAACAGTCATCATGGAAAAGTCTGTCAGATACTATGGGGCTGTAGGCTGAATGGATGCTCCAATATTATAAAACTTTCAGTGACTGCCCAGGCAACAAGATGTCTCTGTCAATTCTAGAGATTTTGAAGTTGCTTACAATGCAATTCTTGTTAACTTAGGTAATATTATATTCCTCTCGGGTCTATAATAGTCTTAAAAATAGATAGTTATAGTTTTCTTTAGTTGTAATAAAAGATAAATTAAATATAAATTTTTTCCAGACACAAGTGGACTAAATATTAAAACTATAATTTTTTCTTGATAACTCTTTTGTTGTATGTAATCTTGCTATGTTAAAGTTAAAACCTTCCTTTATTTATTTTGACAGAAAAGGGGAAATGGTGTGGAAAGTTCTTCTATGTATGTGTTGCTTCTTTTGGTTAATGAGTAAAGCTCCTTTGGCCTACAGCAGGGCAGAATTTGAGAATCCCAAGCAGATAAAGGAAGAAAGAAGGAGGAGTCAGAAAGATACCATGTAGTCAACAAAGGAGACTAAACCCAGGTACCTTACAAGTAAACAATGAGACTCATGGTAAAATACAACATAATAGAAATAGGTTAATTCAAGATGTAAGAGTTAGATAATAAGATGTCTGAGCTAATAGGCTACTCAGAGTTGTAGCTAACATAGTTTCTGTATGATTTTTTGGGTCTGAGTGGCTGGAAATGAAAGAGTGGCCTCTGTCTGCACACCAGGATGTAAGCACCACTGTTGTACCATTTGGAATTTTTGCCACTTCTTTTAGAAATATATATTGTCAATGACTTAAACAATTAGTTAATGCCAGTAAATTTATATTTTATCATTCAAGTTTATTATTGATGCATTCTGGAAAACTTTTTTTTTTCTTTTAGAAATCCTGCTTTGTTATTTCCTTGTCATCTTGTGTTTTTCCAGATGTACTTAAATGTCATAGATAAAAGTTGGTTTACAAGTGTCGTCAGGGTTTCTGTCCCACCCAGTTCTCCAGCCCAGTTCCCACAATCATTAAGTTCCAAAGAAATCACACAGAGGTCTACATTAGTTATAAACTGATTGGCCCATTAACTCAGGCTTCTTATTAACTCTTATAACTTATATAGGCTTTCTTTTTCCCAGTATTCTCCTGTTCTCATTAACCTGCCTCTACTTCTTGTCTGGTTGTTCTTCCTATACTTACTGCCTGGCTACTGGCAAATCTGCATTTATTTAAAATATAATTGACAAGATACAGACCAATGTCCTATAGCACTTCCCCTTCTATTTTTTTTTTAATAAGAACTCTGAACCTAATGTCCTATGTTTAGATTTTCTCCTGATCATTAGCCATTACAACTTGTAACCAACATTCTAAACAAAGGAAAATATCCATAGTCCATTTTGGGGGAGGGTGTAGTTTTCTAGGCTACTTCCTGCTTGTTGGGGGTGCTGATAATCTTATGGGGACGTAAAAAAA
The DNA here is from genome assembly GCF_014885135.2 of Alexandromys fortis. Classification (NCBI taxonomy): domain Eukaryota; kingdom Metazoa; phylum Chordata; class Mammalia; order Rodentia; family Cricetidae; genus Alexandromys; species Alexandromys fortis. Next base: position 3,785 of record NW_026068339.1, read on the forward strand.
TGGAATTATGATCAAGTCCTGACTGCAGTATCCTTTGAGGCTTGATTATCTTAGGGAGCATCTTGAATTTGTTCTGGATGTAGAATTCAGACATCTGGGCCATCTGTTCCTACCAGAGATTTCTCAGGTGGTTTTTCTTGATCAAACCTGATTTTTCTTACCTCTGAATAAATCCACAGCCTCTCATTTCCTGTGGAAACAAAAGTAAATATTCTTCTTCAAAGTACCATATGTTTTGACTTCAATTTTGAAGTCAAGGTATTTTCAAAATACCTATCTCTGATTTATTCAGAAGCATTTATAAACAAATATCTTTTTATCAGCTCTTGCTCTTTCCTCAGCATACAACCAACTCAAATAGAACATAATGACATACAGTATCCAGACTCTGTGTATTTTTCATCTTTATATGACTTTATTTTGTCCTCTATTTCTTTTATTTTTATTTTTTATTTTTGGCTTTTTGAGACAGGGTTTCTGTGTATATTTATCCTGGAACTGACTCTGTGTACCAGGCTGTCCTTAAACTCACAGAGATCCACCTGTCTCTGCCTCCCAAGTTCTGGGATTAAAGGTGTATGCTACCGTACCCAACTACTTTCTCTCACTTTTTAAATGAATTTAATGTTTCTTTTTCTTTCCCAAGCCTGAACATATTTTTAACACACTGTAAACCACTTAGAATTTTTATTTGTTTTTCAATCTCTCTTTACTCTATATTTCTCTTTTTCTGGTCAGTGAGTCTTTAATTTGCTAAACATTATGGAGAGGATTAAAGTGGATTAAAGTTGTGGCTAAACATTATGGAGAGGATTAAAGTTGTGTCTATACATTAGTTATAAACTGATTGGCCCATTAGCTTAGGCTTCTTATTAACTCATAACTTATATAGCCCATTATTAGCCATTATTTTTATGTGTGTTATCCATGTGACTCAGTACATCATACAGTAGAGCAGTCACATCTTGTTTCTTCTGTGATGGGGTGAAGGCTGCAGAGGAATGGGCTTCCTCCTTCCCAGAATTCTCCTGTTCTCATTGATCTGCCTCTACTTCCTCTCTGGTTGACCCACCTACACCTCTTGCTTGGCTACTGGCCAATCAGCATTTATTTAAAATATAATTGACGGGATACAGACTAATGTTCCACAGCATACAAGTACATATTTACTCATTTTATGTTAGTTACTTTACTGATCTCTATTAAGTCCTAAGGACATAATCTGCTTGTGATATAATTTATAGGTATGTCATAATATAGGTATGCTATAATTTATGAGTATAATTGTTATAAAAAATAGATAGCTTTTATATAGTTTGCATGGAATAAAAGAAAATTTATGATGCAATTTAAAATGACTCCAATTTAGACTTTAAACTATCATTAAATCATTATACTTTATTTATATGAATTATGAACCTATACCTGTCAAAAAAGCTAATATAAAGTTTATAAACTGTATTTTTAAATATATTTTGAATACTGAAAGCTACATCTAAGTATAAAAATTGCAGATGTATCTATTTAATCAGAAATATGGCCATAGATTTGTTCTTTGCTGAGAACCACTCTCTTTTTTTGTCATTCCTGGGGTATCCAGTTAATGCTAGCAATTATTAATGCTTAACTTAGTTTGAAGGTGATTTCTAAATTCTAGCTTTAGATGTAAAGTTTAAATACATTATACAAATATCTACTGTTATCTTTCTTTCTGCAAAATGTGTTCTTTGAAACTTTGAGAGGTAGTAATTTTTATCAGTTTCTAGAATTTTCTATAATGAGCACTTTGATTCAATAGTATGAAAACAATGCTTGCATTTCAAATCCTCAACACATGAAAAGAAAATTTCTTATTGCAACCAAAATGAAACTGAATTTGAATAAAGATGGAAGATGTTTTTGTATCATTGCCTGAAGTGCACAACTGAATATTTTCAATCTGTTTATCCAATGGTTAAGTGACAAGCACAAGAGATGTTGCAAATTCATACGAACAGATGTTCATGTATCATCTGTAAAGTGCAAGAATGTGGAATCTTTATTCCTTAGCACAAAAGCATGAGATTTTCAACTTTAAAATTTCATTTGGAAGCTGACCTCTTCTGTCACCCTGGTTTAGACAGAAGAAAATCTATTTTATAGTAAACTTTGTTTAACATTTTCAAAATATATTTCATACAAATAAAACTTTAATAAATACTGAAGAAATTTAATTAGTATAGTTAATCCAATATACACAGAACCTACTAGTAAAGTCTATAAAATAATCTGTGATTGTGAAGTTCATGATACTGTTATTTGCTTGATTTAATTGAGATTATCTTGTTCATACCAGCATGGAGTAAAATATGTTTCAAGTGGTGAGAAGTAACTATATTTTGAGTTAATTGAAAACTGTTTTGTGCTGTGTAATTTCACAAAAATCCAGGAACAAATTCATATTTATCAAAATCATTGATTTTTTTAAGCTTTTTTGACTGTGTTGTTATAAATAAAATTTAGTGAAGTTTAAATTCTGAATCTATTTTACATGCAATGTTAAATATTATAACTATATATCCTTTTGTCTGTTGAGAAATATGGAATACTCTATTGCTTCTGGAGTTGTGGAGCTGAGAATCTCTTAAAGACATGTGTCCTCTTCCACTTTATATCCACAATCTTCTGGCTATGCAGGGTAGTGCTGACTGTCCCTACTATCACTGTTTCCAGAGCAGAGTCATTTTAGTTCTTGTTGAACATATATGTGATGACAAAGACAGTGGCTTGCAGGTTCTGGTTGATAATGGTATGCAATAAAATGTGCTTGAAATTCATTGGTCATCATGACCCTTTTACCTAGCTCCATAGTCTTGTGTTAGGTAACTCAGCCCATTGTGTTACAGAGAGTTGTACATCTTCAGATTATATGTATCACTTATTCTTCTTTATCAGAAAATAAACAGTTAGGTATAATTATCTATTGCATATCTAAAGATATAGATACAGCTTCTTTAATTTTGTCTTTAGAAACTAGAAGACTCATTGGATATGGTAGAATATTAAAAAGCAAATATTTGTACATTTTGTACTTATTCACAAATTTTCACTTTAAGGATTGTTGCATTTTTATTGAAGCATAACAAGAATTCTTGATAAGATAATAATATTGATAATATAAGAATCACTTTCATATTCTTTATATGTTGTTTTCTATATTGTGTGAAAAATATACAATATTAATTTTTCATAGTACTTAGAAAAAATATACACTTCTAACTATGCATAGCTCTTGGACATTAGCCTAAGTTATAGAAGGATGGATACATAAGTGAGAATACATCATCAAACTGAAAGAAATAAAAACTCCTGGAAAGCAAACAATAAACTATAAAGGACAGAATGTGGCCTAATCATTCAATGGAAATATCTCTGACTACAGATTAGAAAGAAAACTAAAACCATTTATCTGATAATTTTTATTGTTTATAATAATGTCAAACAACATAACAGTGGAAAATCAAGTAAATAGAATAACACATAAAAGACCAGAAATATAAATTTTACCAAAGAAGAAATAAAAATAACCAGTGAGTGTGTAATGAACCTGCCATTATGACCAACAGGAAAGAAATACAAATACAAACCTCTATGAGGTAATAATTATAATAGGATACCTATTACCAAAATATCAAAAAATATTAAGGACTATAGAGTATGAATATAATGAAATTGCTGAAACTTGTATGTTCTTTTATAAGAATGTCAACTACTCCAGTTATTATTATAAGGGGAGTGGCAGTATGGAGTTTTCTCGAAAAATTAAAAATATAATTAATACATGACTCAGCAATTCTTTATTGGAATATGCACATCAATAAAGTGAAAGCATCATAATATAACAATCTTTGAATTTTCAATGTTCATTGGAACACTATCCACAAGAACCAATTAATAGCAGCAAAGTAAATGGCCATCTTTGAATGGACTGATGAAAAAATGGTGATGTAATTGCATAAAAGAATAGCAATTATTCCTAAAAATAAAGAGACTTTGCTATTTCCATGGCATGAACATTTATCACATTATAATAAAAGGAATAATCTAAACTTGGAAAATAATATATCACATAACTATTATTTATTTATATATTTTTTATTTTACATACTAACCCCAGTTCTCCCTTCCTTCCCTTTTCCCATACACCACTTCCTACTTGCTGTAGAAAAATCTTACAGCCTTCAAGTTACCTGCTCTACTGGGGCGTGGCCCCTATACTATTTATGCCAATGTAAATCATTTTATCCACTCTCATTTCTAGCTGCAGGATTCAGTTTCAGTTCTCCGTTCTAGCAGAGGATTCTGATTTGTGAGTCTACCCCTAAATAAAAACTTTCTATTATTCTCAATTCTGAGCTCTTGTGGGATTTTCTTTAATTGTCCTTCTTCATCTGGCATCCACGTGGATTCGGACTCCACACCTACCATGTGCACAACCTAAATGCCTAGCCGGTCTACAGTCCAGAAATTCTCCCAACCCTTCCTGCTTGGATTGCTTTTATCTAAGGTTTCTGTAGAACCCCCACCACAGCAGAGCTTACTACATGTGGTCACTTTGAAATTCCCCAAGGGCACACATGACTGTTGAGTTCCTTGGTGTGGTTCCTTACCATGTGGTAACTTCTGCGACTTCCGGTTTGTGCTCCCTGTCCATGAGTTCGGGGTTTCTTGCTCTGTGTATGGAATTGATTTAATTGTTTTTAATTTGTCAAGCAAAGCATATTTCTCAGCATTTAGCCAGTACAAAGGCAGGAAACTAAAGCAGCTCAGGACCATTCCTGTTGCTACTGTGTCTCTGCAACCATGACATGTGCTGGACAATAAAGATTATTAGATGTAGAAGAATTTACCGGATCTCATAACAGGTAATTAATAAAACAATATGACAGACTACATTAATAATGAAGCTTTTAGTAATTTTTTTTTTTTTTTGCTAATACTATGGCTTGTACTCGGCAAGGCTTATATGGTTATGGTGATACTTCAATTTATTGGATATTGGAACTCAGTTTTTTTCTTTATGTTTTATCATTGAAAAAGAATGTGGCACTTTTAGAAATATTACAGTATATACAGACTAATAATGAACAGCTAGTTGACAGAATTAATACCATCAAAAAACAAAAGTTACCTGAAAAAGTAATACTATTAAAAAGAATAACATTAATTTGACACATAAAATTGAATCCATATCTAAGGGTACTGAGAAATGTTTTGGAGTTAGACAACAGTTCTGTCCTTCTGTACATCCAAACATGTTAAAAGGAATATTCAGAGTTTCTGTCTCATGTCAAGGGCCAGCTGGTATGAGACAGAAAGAAAAAAGAATTTAGAAATATGTTACTTTTCTTCATATCTATTTTTGTCTCCATTGTACGTTTCATTAAATATATATGTCTGTATATATCTATATAAATAATGTTTAAGTTTTCCACAATGAAGAATGAATTATCCTGCAGTAATCTTTAAAGTTTACAGGAAGGAAATGGGGCCCCACAACCAGTAGCTCCACCTGGTTGATATGACTTCATGATGCTGATAGTGCTACTATAAGCACTGTTTTTGGAGACAGTGGGGCTGATCTATTGGGAGCTCACCAAGGCCAGCTGGACTGGGACTGAAAATGCACGGGATAATACCGGACTCTCTGAATATGGTGGACAATGAGGGCTACTAAGAAGCCAAGGAAAATGGCAGTGGGTTTTGATCCTACTGCATGTACTGGCTTTGTGGGAGCCTAGCCTGTTTGGATGCTCACTTTCCTAGACCTGGATGGAGGGGGGAGGACCCTGCATTTCCCACAGGGTAGGAAACCCTGACTGCTCTTTGGACTGGAGAGGGAGGGGGAAGGGGATTGGGGGGCGGGGCAAGGACATGGGAGGAAAAAGGGAGGTGGGGAGGAGGCAGAAATTTTTAATAAAAAAAATAATAATAAAAGAACTGTTTTTGGGTACCAACTGCTCAAGTTTGTTCCAACTTGGTTAGCTGAAATGGCATACTTTTTTTTTTATAATATTCTGGCCATAACTCCAAATAGGAACCTCAGATAAACCCTACCAAATACTTAGAGACTATTTGCAATTATACAAGAATGTAATCTTGGAACTTAACCATCATTTTACTTTCACAGGATCCCATTGAAAGAACATCATCCCTATGACAGCCTGAAGTAATCGTAGAAAATGACATAACCTCCCCCAACAAAGTTGGCCCTCAGGTTTAGGGACATCATTTAGGGGTTGATTATAATTGGTACATGGTTAGGGGGGTTGTAAGCTCAGGGATCTCTTTGAAAAAAAAAAAAAAGGAAAATTGGATGGGATAATAGATTAGTGTGAGTTTCTAATACTAATAATACTAGTGAGTAATAGAGCTAATACTTGTGAGCTATTATTTATAGGGAATTTACATCATTATAGATTCATGTATATTGATACAAACTTAAATTACATATAATATGTTCCTAGTTTCATCCACCATATGATCCTACTTTCATCAAGCATATTTGTATACCTAAGTGAAGTTATTTTGTCTTATTGTATGCATGCATGCTTCTACCTCTGCTTAAAACATCTTTGTATATTGATAGAATTTTAGAATATTTATCATATTGCAATGTACATTTCTACCTCTGATCAAGATACTTATACATTGTTTTCATATTGAGGTCATTATTCTCATTTGTTGCAAGTTGCTTATTGTATAATATTTTAATATGAAGTCTTAGTCTTCAAGTTATGTAGGTATTACGAATTATAGCTCAATAATCATCTATGCTTGTCATACAGTTAGACTAATCAGGTACGATAGATAGATAGATAGATAGATAGATAGATAGATAGATAGATAGATAGATAGATAGATGGATGGATGGATGGATGGATGGATGGATGGATGGATAGATAGATAGATAGATAGATAGATAGATAGATAGATATTTTATTCTGCCTAAATAGGTAATCTTCAACCACTTCAAAAAGCTACAGAATATGGCATTTAAATAACTTAGGATTCTGTTGAAGTGAGACAAGATTGCTCTTGTCAGTACCTATCTATTAGCAAGAGAATGTTGAGTACTGAAAAGACTCCACTTGGAGCTTGTTTTCTTCTCGGCAAGACTGGACTATGGGCAAGGAACTGCCCATGCTTCATCCACTGACAAGTTACATGGTATCTGGAAATGGATAAACAGGACTGTCAAATCTTGCCAAGACAGGGTAAGACAGTTTTGAACAATTTCCTCCTTCTGAAAATTATCTGTCAGTTACTCTACGCTAAATTTATCAGTTTGTAAGTTGCCCTATGTAAAGAGAACAAATGGAAGTTACTGATCAAAGGGAGTGGTATAATGCTGAACATGTTATTTGAGGCTCACTCAGCAGGAGTATTTGAGGGAAACTAGGCCTTAGTCAAAGTTGGTTGCTTCAATGTTGCAAATGAAACTTTGGGTGATTGTTGTTGTCTCTGTAATTTGTTACAAATTTTGGAAGTTGCTTGTTTGTACTTCCTACTTTCCCTTTTTCGGATCTTCAATGTGGTTAAAGACTAGATAGTTGTAGTTACTTTCCTCTCATGACTTGACCAAGTTATTTATTATACAAGATTTAAACTTATTAGGATAAGATAATTATTGAATATATTTGTTCTTATTGTATATAATTTTGTATTAGGCTTAGACGGCTCTTATTTTAACAAAAAGGGGAGGTGCTGTAGGAAACTCCTACAGCCAATAGCCTTCAAGTTACCTGCCCACTGTGTCATGGCTTCTTATACTGTTTATGCCGATAAACATGTGTTCGCTCTATTTTCTGGCTGTGGGTTTGTTTTCTCTTCTCTGTTCCAGCAGAGGATTCTGATTTGTGAGTCTATCCCTAAATTAAAAACAAACAAACAAACAAACAAAAAAACAACTTTATCTTATTCTCAATTGTGAGATAGTGTGGGATTTCTTTTAAGTGTCCTTCTTAGCCCACCCCTTTCTGCTGTCCATCCACTCATTTTTCAGAGGGGTAAAGCCTCCCTTGAATAGTCAACAAAGTCTCAAATACCAACATGAGATAGAACCAAGCCCAAGCCCCACCCCCAGTCTGTATCATGTCTGAACAATAAATCCCACCACAGGGAATGGGCACCAAAAATCCAGTTAACGTACCTGGGATAAGTTCTGGTCCCACTACCAGGGTCTCCCCAAACAGATCAAGCCATATAACTGTCACCACATTCAGAGGTTCAACTTTGGTCCCATTCAGGTTTCTCAGCTGTTAGTCCAGAGTTCTTTTGCTCCCACTAGCTCAGGTTTGCTGTTTCTTTGATCTTAGCCACCCGTTGCACATATGAACCCTACTCTTTCTCTTCAACTGAACACCAGGAGCCTAGTGCTTCGCTGTGGGTCACTGCATCTGTTTTTATTATTTACTGGATATAGGCTCTATGATGACAATTAGGGTAGTCACTAGTCTGATCATAAGAGAAGGCCCAGTCAGTCATCCTCTCCACTATAATGAAGAGTCTTATCTGGCATCATCCTTTTGGATTCCTGGGAATTTCCCTAGCATTGGTTTTCTCCCTAACCCCACATAGGGTTTCTTGTATCAAGATAAATCTTTCATTGAACTCTCCTTCCATCTGTCCTGCAGCATGGACATCTTGATCCCTTATGCTTCCATTTCCCATCCCTTCCCTTCTATACTCCCTCCCAATTTACACATGAGATTTTAAGTAATTCCCTTTCCTGGTGCTTTTCATGTATGCTCCTTTTAGGGTTCTTCTTTTTTACTTAGCTACTATGGCATTATATATTGTAGCTTGGTTATCATTTGCTTTATGTCTAATATACACTTATGGGTAACTATTACTGCGTTTGTCCTCAATTTGGAATAACTCACTCAGAGTGGTTTATGTGAAATATTGTTTTTTACTGTGTAAATATTTTATATTTTTCTTTATCCATTTTTGATTGAGGAGCATCAAAGTTGTTTCACGTTTCTGCCTGTTATAAATAATGCTGCTAAGAACATAGTTGAGCAAATATACTTGTGGTAAGATTGTGCATCCTTTGTGTATATGCCCAAGGATGGAATTGCTGAGTATTGAGGTAAATTGATCCCCATATAATTCAATTTGTCAGTTATTTCTTAAAAGAAAAAAAAAACAACACCTGAAGCTTGGCATGATAATACATACATTTAATTCCAGCACTCTAGAGGCAGAAAGATAAATCTCTGTTCCAAGCCAGCCAGAGATATACAATGAATCCTTGTCTTACAAAGAATGATATTTCCCTAGAAGTGTATATAGGGGTAATTGTTACATGAAAGAACAATCATATCCACATATATTACTGTTTTGAAGATCTTACATTTAAATGTACAGGTAAGGACAAAAACAGTCTTGGGTTGCTATGCTAAATTTATCAGTTTGTAAGTTGCCCTATGTAAAGAGAACAAATGGAAGTTACTGATCAAAGGGAGTGGTATAATGCTGAACATGTTATTTGAGGCTCACTCAGCAGGAGTATTTGAGGGAAACTAGGCCTTAGTCAAAGTTGGTTGCTTCAATGTTGCAAATGAAACTTTGGGTGATTGTTGTTGTCTCTGTAATTTGTTACAAATTTTGGAAGTTGCTTGTTTGTACTTCCTACTTTCCCTTTTTCGGATCTTCAATGTGGTTAAAGACTAGATAGTTGTAGTTACTTTCCTCTCATGACTTGACCAAGTTATTTATTATACAAGATTTAAACTTATTAGGATAAGATAATTATTGAATATATTTGTTCTTATTGTATATAATTTTGTATTAGGCTTAGACGGCTCTTATTTTAACAAAAAGGGGAGGTGCTGTAGGAAACTCCTACAGCCAATAGCCTTCAAGTTACCTGCCCACTGTGTCATGGCTTCTTATACTGTTTATGCCGATAAACATGTGTTCGCTCTATTTTCTGGCTGTGGGTTTGTTTTCTCTTCTCTGTTCCAGCAGAGGATTCTGATTTGTGAGTCTATCCCTAAATTAAAAACAAACAAACAAACAAACAAAAAAACAACTTTATCTTATTCTCAATTGTGAGATAGTGTGGGATTTCTTTTAAGTGTCCTTCTTAGCCCACCCCTTTCTGCTGTCCATCCACTCATTTTTCAGAGGGGTAAAGCCTCCCTTGAATAGTCAACAAAGTCTCAAATACCAACATGAGATAGAACCAAGCCCAAGCCCCACCCCCAGTCTGTATCATGTCTGAACAATAAATCCCACCACAGGGAATGGGCACCAAAAATCCAGTTAACGTACCTGGGATAAGTTCTGGTCCCACTACCAGGGTCTCCCCAAACAGATCAAGCCATATAACTGTCACCACATTCAGAGGTTCAACTTTGGTCCCATTCAGGTTTCTCAGCTGTTAGTCCAGAGTTCTTTTGCTCCCACTAGCTCAGGTTTGCTGTTTCTTTGATCTTAGCCACCCGTTGCACATATGAACCCTACTCTTTCTCTTCAACTGAACACCAGGAGCCTAGTGCTTCGCTGTGGGTCACTGCATCTGTTTTTATTATTTACTGGATATAGGCTCTATGATGACAATTAGGGTAGTCACTAGTCTGATCATAAGAGAAGGCCCAGTCAGTCATCCTCTCCACTATAATGAAGAGTCTTATCTGGCATCATCCTTTTGGATTCNACAAACTGTATTCATTTAAAGAACTGCTTGGCCCATGAACTCTAGCCCTTACAGGCTAATTCTCGCACCTGGTCTAGCCCATTTCTAATGATGTGTGTAAGCACCCCAAGGTGCGCTTACCGGAAAGATTCTAGCCTAAGTCCATCGTGGGTTGCAGCTGCCTGGGAGAGCTGAGCATGGTGTCTCTGCTCCAGCAGAGCTGTCCGGTCTCTCCGGAAGCAGAGCAGAGTCTGACCTCACTTCCTCTTCCGCCCAGCATCCTATTCTGTTTACTCCTCCCATCTATGTTCCAAGCCATGAGGCCAAGCAGCTGGTTTATTATAACTTAACCAATGAAATCAACAGATTGATATATGACACTCCCACATCAATTCCTACTGGGGTAAGACGAAATTTCAAACTTGTTTTGCATTTCCACTCTTTACTAGAGACTTTGAACATATTTTGTTAAATTTCTTAACCATTTTTGTTGTTCTTATAAGAAATATGTTCATTATAGGTCCATCTTTTCAATGGGTAGGAATATTTTGTGTTGCTGTTGTTATTTTGTCTCCTTAATTTCTATATATCCTGGATATTAACCCTCTGTAAGTTAAACAATTAGCAAAGATCTCCCATTCTATTGGATTTTTCTCCTTCAGTCTGTTGATTGTTTGCATAGCTGTGAAAAACACACCAATTGCATATTCAATACCAAATGTACATAAACTGAAATGATACAGATAAGAAACATAATAAAAACTGAGTAGATGTTATTTTATTATTATTATTATTTGGTTGTGGAATGCAGTACCAATGAATACAACTACAGAACATTTCAGTACCCATTGCTCAGGGACCATTGCATAATAGGTGACATACAGATTGTAAAAGACAAAGGCTCAGTGATTGTGTGTGTGTGTGTGTGTGTGTGTGTGTGTGTGTGATTGTGT
>NW_026068339.1:15781-26041 GCF_014885135.2 Alexandromys fortis
TATACACATAGTTATACATGAAAGAACAGTTAATGATAAAAGAGGATATTAAACTAAAAGAAACAAGGAGGGTTGTATGGGAGGGTTTGTATGAAGAAAAGTAAAGCAGAGATGTCTTAATTAGGATTAGTATTGCTGGGATGATAAAACATAAACAAAAAGCAAATTGGGGAGAAAGGAGTTTACCGGGCTTTTACTTTCCATAACGCTGTTCATGATCAAAAGAAATCAGGACAGAAACCCAAACAGAACGGGAACCTGGAGGCAGGAGTTGATGTAGAGGCCATGGAGGATTTCTGCTTACTGGCTTTTCCCCCATAGCTTTCCTGGCTTGCTTTCTTATGGAACCTCATATCAACCGTTCAGGGGTGTCCACACCCTCAACGGGTTGGTCCCTCCCACATGAATCACTAATTAAGATAATGCACTACAGCTAGATCATTTAGAATCATTTTTTTCAATTGAGGTTCACTCTTTTCAGATAACTGTAGCTTTTGTCAAGTTAATGTAAGACTATATAGCACAGGGGGTAACATAATTACAATATATTAAAAATACAAGAAATAGTTTTAAAAGATATAAAAGAACATTAAGATTATTAAAATTTTCATATGAAAATTCATAAAAATATACAAATTAAAATATAAGATTTTATATTAAATAAATAGCTTAAAATGTGTATATGGGTGTTTTGCCTACACTTAATTCTGTACACCACATATGTGCCTGGTGTCTATGGAGGAAAGAAGAGGATGTTGAATCACCTGGAACGAGTTGTAAATCAAAATGTGGACCATGAGACTTTAATTAGGGTCCTGTGGAAGAGTAGACAGTATTCTTAACTATTGATATATCTTTCCAATAAATATTGAATAACTTTATTGCATGCTGCTCTATTTAAGATGTTTTGGCAAATTAATGGTGAAAACAATGTACTTGACCAACGAATTTTCAGTGGCTATCAAAGGTCCAAATCAGTGTTATAAATTTCCAAGTACTTAAAGTGGTTGCCATAGAAAAAATAACTGCATTTTTTATGGGATAGGTGCTAGATTTAATAAAACAAAAAATACTCAAATTAAAATTTTAGATATAATCAAGAAAATACAAATGTCATTGGTAAAAGGTAAGATGTAAGACTCCAGCACAGCACGTTTGTAGATGAATAGAAACTGAACTTTTATATAGGTTTAAAAGAGAAGAATTCAGAAGTCTGTTTCAGAAGTAAAGCTAAAGACATTGGAAGGATACTTTTCACAGAGTCATAGATGTAAGGTACTAGAGAAATGTGTGTGTTTTAGAAATATTATATGAAATTAATTATTTGTAGCTTAGGGTCACCTTTCATTACTAAGTTATATGTTTATGCTGTACTTTCATTTGCATTTCAAGTCTTATGTTTGATATATGTAGGCACTCTTTTGGTTCTACTTTCTTAGTATACCAATAACAATAAAGTTCATATGTGTTACACATGAGCATATTATCATTAATAATAATAACTAATGTGATATGTATCTACTGAAGGTAGACCCTACTACTTGAGTGGTGGTGACAGTTTCTACGTATATGTGAATCCCACTGATTAAATTATTACATCTTTGTTCAATGCTTTGAACTAATAAAGCATGGAATTAATGTTTACTAAACTTAAATTTCAAAAAAATGAAGCTATTTTAGTGAGCCTGAATTTTTGCCTTTTTAAGTTTGAAAAATAAATGAGCAAGCATGAGGAATCAACGTTGCCATTCCTCTTAGAAAATAAATTTAAAAATTTTTAATGGTAGAAGTTTCCTTAGTATTTTAGCCCTGCATACCTTTTCCTAGAAGAAGGGCAACTTACCCAATAATATTGGCTTAAAAAATAATGCTTTGGAAACTTTTGAAGAATCTCTTCTCTCATTTTTATATGACCATTCTTGAACTTTACTGAAATATGAAACACCTGTTTGAGAAAGTTTTTTTGAACCTGAGAGCTCTGAAGTTTATTTGAATACCCTTCATAGACTCACCCAAACATCCTTTTCAATGGCAAGCACTGACACCAACCTGTGTAGCAGTGACAGCCTGTGTATTGAATCAAAACCTAATGTTTTTTCTGACACAAACTGGATTATCAATAACCTCATGAGCTTCCCACAGAGCTTCACTCTGAGAAAGCTTCAAATATAGTGTGTAATATTGGGAAAAGAAGAAATGAACACATCAATCAACCACTAGTGGGAACTTTACTTCTCTGATTAAACGAATACCACCAATTCATTTCCTTTCTTTTGGAAAAAGTGTTATAATAATTTAATATCAGAACGCTTTAAATTTATAAATCAGTGATATTAAATAAAACATTCTGTAACCATGACCACTAACAACAACATCCAGAAAATGTCATCTTACAAAACTGAGAATCCATACATGTACTCTTATTCTTTTTTTTCTAGCTACTGAAAGCTATCATTTCACTTTTTGTCTCTGTGAATTTCACCTTGCATTTCTTGGCATATGCAAAAACTGGACAACAAATTTTTGCACTGATGCTTGCTCAACGATGTTTATTGCTACTCGAATCACAATGACTAGAAAAAGGAAAAAATATAATGCCCCTAAAGTGACAAATAGACAAAGACAATATGCAGTGTTTATACTATGAAATATTATTCATCTATAAATAAAACTGAAGTTATGAAATTTGCAGGTAAATAAATAGAAATAGACAAGATCTTATTGAATAAGGTAGTCCCAATCCATAAATACAAACACAACACTTTCATTCTAATGTAGGAGTATAAAATTTAGAACAACCACAGAAACCAAGAAAGTGAAAGATCCCTTGGTGTCAGGAAGCTCTAAAAAGAGAAAAATCAGAATACAGATTACATGAATTTGGAACAGGGGGAAACAGGGGAACATTATTTGGGGTGAGGGAAGGAGAGCAACACGGGAGAAGGATAAATAAAACTAAGGCTGTTAAGGGTGTATAGAAAAGCCATAGGAAGCATATCATTTCATATTTACCTGAATTTAAGGGTGTGTGTGTATACAATGCATATATATGTACACACATATTTGTATTTATAAAAATCTTGATCTGGAAATGAAACTTACCAAAAGGTCTCTTCACTGTTTAACATGTACAGTACTAGGTGGTACCCAAAGATGAAATAAAGTAAGATTTCTACTCAGATATCCACAAAAGTGAATAGCATAGTTAAATGGTTCAAAAAGTACAATAGTGTTAGGTACCCCTAACTGTATTGGGTATAACCAAAAGATGTCTAATTGATTTTAAGGTCCACTCAATAGGAAGAAATTCTTACTGGATACTTAAAATCTAGCTAATTATGGCTAGTGAGGTCATAGATGTTAGAACAACACCTACAACTAGCACTTTACTAATCCCATGTATTATAAACTTATTATATAACCCAAAGATATGCTCTTATCCTTCCTTAAAGAAGTTTCTTTCTACAGCAAATGGAGACCATTACAGAAAAGTATAATTGGCCAAAAACTGCAGAAAACAACTGATTGTGGCACACCCAGAACCAGTTGATATATACACCACAATTCTAAGATATAAGGCACAGGAAAAATAAGAAAAGAGGTAAATCAAAAATTATGAGAGTAAAAGGAAGTTAGGTGTGAAATTGTTCCTTCTACATATGACAAGAAAGCTGTACCCTGTAATCTCAACAATATCACCGCCTAATTAAGACATAAAAAGGAAAATACCAACTGACAGGTCAGTATGGATGGAGGAAATCTCATTTGGCTTTGCCCTGAGATGTATAGCCAGTAAGGAACTGTAGAGAAATGTAAAATTATGTTTTCTCAGTGGTATGCCCACTGATTAGTTATCCAGTAGCAAATCTCCATCTCTAAAACCATATGCGAACAAGCAAAGCTAAATGGACACTGAACATATTATTTTTAATTTGTTTCAAATTATTTATTTTTATTCTGTCAACTTTCTATCCCACACCTTTATTTAATGTATTCTCTAGTTTTAAATGATTTTGGTAAAAATTTAATACTTTTTTTATATTTTATTTATTTATTTATTTAAGATTTCTGTCTCTTCCCCGCCACCGCCTCCCATTTCCCTCACCCTCCCCCAATCAAGTCCCCCTCCCTCGAAAGCCCAAAGAGCAATCAGGGTTCCCTGCCCTGTGGGAAGTCCAAGGACCTCCCACCTCCATCCAGGTCTAGTAAGGTGAGCATCCAATCTGCCTAGGCTCCCACAAAGCCAGTACAGAAAAACATATAGGCATCCTCCTGAATATTAACCTTCATCAGGCGATGAAAGGAGACAGAGACAGAGACCCAAATTGGGGCACCAGACAGAAATCTCAAGGTCCAAATCAGGAGCAGAAGGAGAGAGAGCATGAGCAAGGAACTCAGGACCACGAGGGGTGCACCCACACATTGAGACAATGGGGATGTTCTATTGGGAACTCACCAAGACCAGCTGGCCTGGGTATGAATAAGCCTGGGATAAAACCCGACTCGCTGAATATAGCGGACAATGAGGACTACTGAGACCTCAAGAACAATGGCAATGGGTTTTTGATCCTACTTTTATTTATTTTTATTTATTTCTTCGAGACAGGGTTTCTCTGTAGCTTTTGGAGCCTATAATGGAACTAGCTCTTGTAGACCAAGCTGGCTTTGAACTCACAGAGAACCACCTGTCTCTGCCTCCTGACTCCTGGACTTAAAGGTGTGCATCACCACCACCTGGCAATGTTTTAATTTTTTTAATTAAAATCTTCATTCAATATATTTTGATCATATACTTTTCCTTCCTCAACCTACTCCAGATTCTATTCAGCTCCCTATTCATCTTTCTTTCTTTTTCTCAAAGCAAAAATAAAGACCAAAATCAACAGAAACAAATAAAACCCTGTAAGTCAAACAAAGAAAAGAGACCCAAACAAAACCAAAGAGCACCATAACTAAATAAAATTAATTAAAAGGCCACCAAAAAATATGGAGTCCATTTTGTGTGGACATCTATTCCTGGATATGGGACTTGCCCTGGAGTACTATTAATATGCCAAGTGACACTCTATTAGTGAAAACATATTTTCCCTTTTTCAATGGGTATCACTTGTAAATAGCTTATTGGGAAGGTGAGAATCTTATTCTCTTCCACATCTCTAAGGTGGAATTTTTGTGTGGTTTGAATCTATTTGAGGGTCTTGTGGATAATTTCAAAATCTCATGTAAGTTCACAGATATTGTTTCTTTATTTCTGTGTTTTTATTTTATTTTATTTTATATTTTTCTGGTATTGACTTCTGCCTGATATGTCAAGTATCAGTAGTAAAGGTGGGCTTCTTTTCATATATCAGATATTTGAGAAAGAGAATTACTATTTTTTGTCTTTGATTATATACAATATTCAATCTAAACATTCTGAAAATAGCATAGATTGAGAGTAGTTCTTGTTTATTACTCATTTGGTTAGTTTTATAGAAAGGAAGAAAAATACCTCATTTTTTTAAAAAAAAAGCAAGGGAGAGTCTATGAAAGTATTTGAAGGGAGGAAAAGAATAGAACTGATGTAATTATATTATAGTCTCAAAAATAAAAATAATAATAGAGCTGAATTAAAACAAATTTCTTTTATCCATTGAGAAAATCTTTTGTTTTTAATTCTTTTGATTGATAAGGTTTACTAGTTTAATATATTCTTGTATTTACTTTTGCATCTAATAAATGTTCTAATTTAATAATTGTATAAACTTTTAATGTGCTAATGGCTTTGTTGGTGAGGATTGACGGAATTTTTTTTTGGTGTGGTACAATTCTGTATTCTGTCAATTATGTTTTAAATAAATGCTTATTGGCCAGTAGCCAGGCAGGAAGTATAGGAAGGACAACCAGACAGGAAGTAGAGGTGGGTCAATGAGAACAGGAGAATTGTAGGAAGGAGGAAGCAGTCCTGTACAGACACGAAAGAAACAGGATATGACCTACCCCACTGAAAAAGTACTGAACCATGTGGCTAACATATACTAGAATATATAGCTAATATAAGTTATAAGAGCTAATACGAAGCCTGAGCTAATCGGCCAATCAGTTTATAACGTATAGAGACCTCTGTGTGATTTTCTCTGGGACAAATTGCCTGGCGGACAGAGTGAGACAGAAATCCCAACAAGTAGGCCCTACATGCTACATTTTGTTAAGGTTTGGACATCTGTATTTCTCAGAAATTTTGGTCTATTGATTACTTCTCTTGGAGTGTATTCATGTAATTTTTGTATCAGTACAAAGCTATCTCCAACATCAGTTTGGAAATGATCATTCATCCTCAGATTTTTGAATCTTAATTGATATTCTTCTTTAAATAACTGACAGAATTTTACTATAATGCCATGTAGTTCTAGGAGTTACACTTTAGGATTGTTTTCCCTTGCTCATTAACTTCTTAATACTAGTCATTTACTGTTTGAGCATTTATTTATTTGTGAACATCTTCATGTGAGAATCTATTTTTTTAAAATTATTTGTCTACTTTACTATTGAAACTCATAAATGTTGTAGGGGGTCCTTCTGTATTTGTGTTGCTTTCATTGGTTAAATAAAGAAACTGCCTTGGCCTTTTGATAGGGCAGTACTTAGATAGGTGGAAAGACAGAACTGAATGCTGGGAGGAGGAAGGCAGACAGAGAGAGCCCCCATGAAGTCACCAGATCAGAGACACTGAATCTTTCCCGGAAAGCCACGACCTCATGGTGATACACAGATTAACAGAAATGGGTTAGATCAGGATGTGAGAGTTGGCCAAGAAGAGGATAGATATAATGGGCCAGGCAGTAATTAAATTAATACAATTTCTTTGTGGTTATTGCAGGGGTTAAGCCAGCCAGGCGGCAGGACACAGCCTGCTCCTCCATACTACACACAAGCCTATTGGCAAATATCAGCATTTAAAAGTTAGGTGCTAAGGAGATCTTGTCTACTTCCCCTACCAGTGGGGATAAATGTATTTCTCTCTGTCTCTCTTTGGGTTCTATTTTCTTATCTTCTCTGCAGTTGTAGACTGTAGACTAGTTGTCCTTTGCTTTATGTCTAATATCCATTGATGAGAGAGTATATGCCATATTTGTCTTTCTGTGTCTGGGTTAAATCACTCAAGATGGCTTTATATTTTAGTTCCATCCATTTTCCCACAAATCTCAAAATGTCATTGTTTTTTTTTTCCCCAGAGAGTAGTATTCCGTTGTGTATATGTACCATATTTTTCTTTATCAATTCTTTGGCTAAGGGGACTCTAGGTTGCTGCTATGAACATAGTTGAACAAATGGACTTGCAGTATGAGTGGGCATCTGGAGGACAGGATAGAGGAATGGGGAGTGCAGTGGTGAGAAGGGGGGATAAATGGGAGGACAGGAAGGAGAGGGAATAGGGAATGGTATGTAAAATAAGATTGTTTTAAAAAGAAATAAATAAATGTGAAAATAAAAAAGATGTTGGGTACTTCATTGGTGTACCATAAATGTGAATGGGAAAACAAACCCATCTCACGAATATTTTCCTAGTTAGCCCTAAAAATGAGCTAATAGGTGTCATAATATGTATTATGATTTCATTTCCTTTTGCTTCTTTTTTCTTTACTCACATATTAATCCAGACCACAGTTTCCCTCCATCCACTACCCACAGTCTCTTCCCCCACCTCCCCTCTCCATCATTTTCACCCCACTCTGACTACCCTCAGAAAAGAGCAGGCCTCCCAGGGACATCAACCAAAGATGGCATAGCAAGCTACAAGATCAGGCACATAACACCACATTAAGGCCGGACAAGGCAACACAGTATGAGGAAAATGGTCCTATTAGCAGTCAAAACAGTCAAGGACTGCCCCTGTTCAGAAATCGTACAAAAACATCAAGCCACTCAGCCATGTAAATATAGATATAGATATATGGATAGATATGGAGAGAGAGAAAGAGAGAGAGAGAGGACCTAGGTTAGAGCCCTCCAAACTCCCCAATCTCTCTGAACACCTTGAATCTCTGAGACATATTCTCCTGGTATCCCTGATCCCTTTGGGTCCACTGATCCTTTTCCTGCCTCCTCCAGAGGACTCCTATAGTTTTGCCTAATGTTTGGCTGTGGGATTCTGCATCTGCTCTAATCAGTTGCTGGAAGAAGTATCTCTGGTCTCTTTGGTGAGAATTTTGCTATGCTCTTGCCCAGAATACTCTACCTGCAGAACAAACTGCAGGTTTTGTGGCTGAGTTGATGTTCCAAATTCTCAACCGGAGGTCTTGTCTTGTTACAGAATATGGACAGCTCAGGTGTCATGTTCCCCATTGTTTTTATTATGCCCATGTTAATTATTCCCAAGAAAGAAACTCCAGGGATCCAGATCCCTATAAAAAGCACAAGAGGGTTTTTAATATGCAAATGTGACTTTGGACTACACCTCTATCGCTCCAAAACAGTGGATGAGGGAAGTACAGTCCTGAACCCAGGGAAAAGGTCAACTTTTAAAGGAGGAATGCCATAATCACGAGAGTTGGTGAGTCTTGCGATAAACACCCCATTGCCTGAATTCCCTTTTCTTTTGACTAGCATTTCAGCTTTATTAGTCCCTGAGAACAATACCTCAAATTCTGCCTGAAGTAGTTTCAGAAAAGAACATGTGATCCTGTGATCCCTGGCTAAGATGCTAGGAAAAAAAAAAAAAAAAAAAAACACTCCCCAACCTAAGGGGATTATATCTAGCACTGGATAGAAAGATGTGGTTTCTATGTTAACCATTCATGGGGTAGTAAGGAGGCTATTGGGTAAGGTAGTTTCTAAAACCATTGGTCAGTTTTTGCACACAAAAACTCTAACAAATGGCCATTAATAACTGACAAGGTATCCTCAAGGACAGGATGCTTTCTAGGAACATCTGGACCTCATTAAATTTTATGGCCCTGATCCCTAGTTCATTAATTGGCTATTTTCAGGGTATCTGTTTAAATTCTGCTATATTAAAGCACATTTCTGAAGTTGGGATGAGCCCCCACTCATTATATGGCTTAAGATGAATCCCCTTCTTTAAAATGGAGTTTGCAAAGTCAGGTGTTGAAATAAGAGCGGCGGGGCTGCGTCCCCGGCACCCGGCTGCCCACATGGCTAGTTTATGCCAGAAATAATTACATGGAAACTGTATTCTTTAAACACTGCCTGGCCCGGCTAGTTCCAGTTTCTTATTGGCTAGCTCTTAAATATTAATCTAACCCATTTCTAATAATCTGTGTAGCCCACGAGCTGGCTTACCAGGAAAGATCTTAACCTGCCTCTGTCTGGAGTGGAAGAATCATGGCGACTCCTCCACTAAGCTTCTTTCTCCCAGCATTCTATTCTGTTTACTCCACCCACTTATGTTCTAACCAATGAAATGGGCCAAGGCAGTTTCTTTATTATAATTAACCAATGTCCTTCCTCCATCATTTCCCCTTTTTTCTGTTTAAACAAAAAAAGAAGGCTTTAACTTAACATAGCAAAATTACATATAACAAAACAGTTATCAAGTAAAAATTACAATAATCTTTATCATAACTAAGGAAAACTGTAACTATAACTAACTATTCTTCAACTCCATCAAAGACTCCAGAAGGATATAGGATATAATATTACCTAATCAAACAAGAAGTCCAAAGCTCTAGAAATGACAGAGACATCTCGCTGTCTGGACAGTCACCCAAAGATCTCTTGTACCGTTGGGGCATCCATCTTCGGCCTACAGGCCCATAGTATCCAGCAGACATTTTCATCAAGCAGGAAATTCCAAAGACAATTCAGTCACTTTCTGCTGTGTCCTGCAGAATGTCTTGCAGACTATTTCATAAATCAGGAACCCTGAAAGACCATCTCACCTTTAGGCAAGTTCAGCAGTCCTCTCTCTGAGGGTTCTCTATGTTCAGTTTATGCAACAGTCTAGGCAAGAGCAGTTTCTTGCCCAAATAATTATCCAACTCCATAAGGATCCTCTTCGATGCCCATCTTCCTCTCGAAGTAGCTGGTGCTTCCAGGAGCAGACGTGTCTCCTTGTCATGAAAAGCCCTAAGTTATTAAAATATTTTAAATGCCATATTCTGCAGTCTTTGAGAGATATGAAGAATGTCTATCTAACTGAAATATATCTCTATATATCTAGAAAATCTAACTAACATGACTATGAGCTTTACTATTGTCAATGATTATCCATTAACAACCTATATTTCCTAATTATATATTACATTTTAAATGAACTAC
>NW_026068339.1:26478-30551 GCF_014885135.2 Alexandromys fortis
TTTATTTTGTATTCTCTGTATCTCCTTGAGCTGGAATAACTCTGTAGACCAGGCTCTCCTTGAACTCTCAGAGATCCGCCTGCCTCTGCCTCACAGGCATTGGGATTAAAGGTGTTCACTACTACACCTTGAACTCACAGAGATCTGTTTGTCTCTGCCTCCTAGGCACTGGGATTAAAGGCGTGTGCTACCACACCTTGAAGTCACAGAGGTCAATCTCCCTCTACCTCCCAAGTGTTGGGATTAAAGGTGTGTACTACCACACACAACTTCTCTTCCTTTCTTATTTTTACTTTTAAGAACTTTTTAACTTTTAGCTTGCATATATTTTAACACCCTGTAAACCATTTAGAAATTTTCTTTGTCTTTGAATCTCTCTTTACTGAATATCTCTCTTTTTCTGACCACACGAGCCTTTAAATTACTGAGCAATATGAATAGTATTAAAGCCATGGCTTTGCCAGCTAGATCCAGTCCATTCCTTAGCTTTCCAGCCTCATGGCAGATATACAGGCTGTAGCTATGTTTACTGCCACAACTCTATGGCATTTCAAGGTCCCTGCCAGCAAGTGAGCTTCAGCAGCCTGTGCTTGCAAACAGCACAAACTGTCTGCATAAAAGAGTCAGAGTTTGCCCTGGCAGGACATCCCAGTAAGCCGGCATTTTAAAATGGCACAGCTTTTTTTTTCCTGCTATGGCTGAAAACCTGAAAAGCATGCATTCAGCTTTTCATCAACACCATTAAGTATTTCGTGGCAGGACCTCTTAAAAAAGCTGTAAGCTTCCTGAAGCTGAGTCAGGAAGCCTCTCTTAGATGAGAGCGCTTGCTTGCCTCTAGCAAGCAGAATAGACCCAAGAAATTTCTGCTACCAAGAAAACATGCTTCACTCCATTCTTCCCCAAGATTTCTCAGGCTTTTTGGGAATTCAGTTATCCTCGTGTTGGGCAGCCATTTGTTGAAATATGAGCGGCAGGGCTGCGTCCTCAACACCCCAGCCACCTGCTAGCTCATGCCCGAAATAACAACACACAAACTGTATTCATTTAAAGACTGCTGGGCCCATTTCTATCTAGCCTCTTCTAGGCTAATTCTCGCACCTGGATTAGCCCATTTCTAATAATGTGTGTAAGCACCCCAAGGTGCGCTTACCAGGAAGATTCTAACCTATATCCCATCTTGGGTCGGAGCTTCATCACGTGTGTCTCTGAGAGCAGAGCTGTCCGAGTCTGTCTGAGGAGTCTTACCTCACTTCCTCTTCCTCCTGTTTGCCCCCTCCACCAAGTTTTAACCTATCAGGGCAAGCAGTTTCTTTATTTAATTAACCAATGTAATCAACAGATTGATATATGACACTACCACATCACTTCCCCTTTTTCTGTTTAAACAAAAAAAAAGAAGGCTTTAACTTTAATGGAGCAAAATTACATATAACAAAACAGTTATCAAGTAAAAATTACAATAATCTATATCATAGCTAAGGAAAACTATAACTATAACTAACTATTCTTCAACTCCTTCAAAGACTCCAGAAGGATATAATATTACCTAAGTAAACAAGAAATCAAAACTCTAGAAATGACAGAGACATCTGGCTGCCTGGACAGTCACCCAAAGTTCCTCTGTACCATTGGGGCATCCATCTTCGGCCTACAGGCCCATAGTTTCCAGGAGACATTTCGACAAAGCAGGAAATTTCAAAGGCAGTCACTATCTGCTTATCCTGAAGAATGTCTTGCAGACTTTTTGATGAATCAGGAACCCCGAAAGATTATCTCACCTCTAGGCAAGTTCAGCAGTCCTCTCTCTGTGGGTTCTCTGTGTCCAGTTTATGCAATAGTCCAGGCAAGAGCAGTTTCTTGCCCAAATGGCTATCAAACTCCATAAGGATCCTCTTAGATGCCCATCTTCTTCTTGAAGTAGATTGGTGCTGCCAGGAGCAGACTGTCTCAATGTCATGAAAAGTCCTAAGTTATTAAAACATTTAAAATGCCATATTCTATAATCTTCAAAAGATATGAAGAATGCCTATCTAAAATATATCTATGTACATCTAGAAAATTTTAACTAACATGACTACAAACTTGACTATTATGATTATCTATTAATACCTTATATGTTACATTTTTAAGTGAACTACACAATCACAATACCTTAATCAATATCAGAAATACATATACATATAACAAAATTGACCTTAAATTTATATCAATAAAGTCAAATCCATACCAAAGCAAATTATTCATATCTATATCATATCCCCCTTTAAATGTAAAAGAACATTTATAAGCAAAATTTGGGAATATGGGCACAGTTATTTCTCTCCAAACTGCTTCCTGCTGAATGGGGGCATCGTTAATTAGGTCTTTCATGGTATAACCTGTGTGCTAGTTTCATCTCAGTTGGAAGTTGAGCTAAGCAATTTTCTGAAGATGTTTACAGTAACCCTTTAGGATGGCGTGGTCCATCATACCATATTCGGATAGAAGAAATCCACAGACTCTCACCTTCTGTGAAAACAAAATAAGAAACTCCTTTCCAAAGCATCACGTCCTTAGATCCAAATTTCAAAGCATTTTCAAAATAGCTATGTTGGATTAGTTCAGCAGCATTTATAAACAAATATCTTTTGGCAGCTGTTACTCCTTCCTCAGCATTCAAACATTCAAAGAGAGCATAATAGCATACAGTATCAAGATTCTCTGTGTGTTTTCCATCTTTGTATGCTTTATTTTAACCTCTATTTCGTTTATTTTTACTTTTATTTTATATCCTCTGTATCTTTGTCCTGGAATAACTCTGTAGACCAGGCTGTCCTTGAACTCTCAGAGATCTGCCTGTCTCTGCCTCATAGGCTTTAGGATTAAAGGTGTATGCTACTACACCTTGAACTCACAGAGATGTTTGTCTCTGCCTTCTAGGCACTGGGATTAAAGGCATGTGCTACCACACCTTGAAGTCACAGAGGTCAATCTCCCTCTGCCTCCCAAGTGTTGGGATTAAAGGCGTGTACTACCACACCCAACTACTCTCTTTGTTCCTTTTTTTTTTACTTTTAAGAACTTTTTAACTTTTAGCTTGCATATATTTTTAACACACTGTAAACCATTTAGAAATTTTCTTTGTCTTTGAATCTCTTTACTGTATATCTCTCTTTTTCTGACCACAACTGTATGGCATTTCAAGGTCCCTGCCAGGGAGTGAGCTGCAACAGACAATACTCAAGTCCTCTCTCTGTAGCCTGCCCTCCTGCCTCAAACAGTCAGAGTTTGCCCTGGCAGGACGGCCCAGAAAGCTGGCATTTTAAAACAGCACAATTATTTCCTGCTACAGCTGAAAACCGAAAAGCATGCGTTCAGCTTTTCGTCAACACCATTTAAGTGTTTCGTGGCAGGACCTCTTAATGAGCTGCACTGCTTGGCCCATTTCTATCTTTAACTTTTAGATAAGCCTGGGTTTAGTGAAGGAAGAGCTATGATCCAAACCTAGAACCAGCCTTTAAATAAAAAGCAGTATAAAACAGAATATCAAAAAGTCATCTGAATTCCTGCTAATCTGAATCAAGTGACCAGAGCTCAAAGAAAGCTTACAAGTACAAAATTTACAAGTATACCAGAAAACATAGACTAACTTTTCAACAAAACAAGCATATATAATTTATTTAAGAAAGAGACATAACTCTATAACAAGACAAACAAGACCTTTATAAAGCAAAAATTAACCTGATATGGTCAAACATTTAATTTATTTTATGTTTTTAAAATTAATATTAACATGTATTAGAAACCACAGCACACATATTTCACATTCTCTGGCCTTTTACAATTTTTATATACCTTTCATGAGTTTTATATACTTTTTACAATTTTTAGGACTGACTCTAGACAAACTCCTCTTTTCCTTTTTTTCTCTATATTATTCCAGTCTTCTGCCTTCGTTGGGTTTTCAGACAACATAAAAACATCATCTTTCTTTTTTCCCTCCCATTTCCCAGACAACCCACAAATTTTCATCACAGTCATTTTCTCTGATTTCTTCTAGCAGCCAAGAACATAGCATAGATATAATGTTTAAA
>NW_026068339.1:30602-51166 GCF_014885135.2 Alexandromys fortis
TAAGTATTTGTAACTCATTAAATCTAAATGACTAAAACCTATATATTTTTCTTTCCCAGTGGAAACAAAACAATTTTCCCCAAACATAATGCAACTTTGATTTTTACTTCTTCCCAAAGTATATAGGTTGGTATAATTCAAAATTTCTTAAAAGAAGTTTCAGGACAGAAAATAGTTAAGATGTGAAACTACTGACCTGCAGAAGAGACCTTAAGTGAAGAAGAACTTGTCTTAGGAAAGAAAAGAGGGGGAGCAGCACTGGTGGGCACAGAGTGTGTCCTTGGCTGCCAATATTCCTGAAAAAAAAAATGTTAACTTTTTTCTGGCCACAGTCTCAGATTCTGTTTCACATTTGCACAGTTTTTCAGTTGGGAGCAGTCAACTCCCTTCAGGTGACCAGGTCCCTCCCCCCTGCCTATAGTAGCAGAGACCCTTAAGCTATAGAGATAGGGCCCCCACAGGGGACATGGGGGAGATGGAGAGGGCTTCCCTGGTCCCACTGCCTCACTCCAGCTTGTGCACAGCAGTGTCTCTCTCAGTTGCTCCACTCCCGCAGCGTTCCTTCTGAAGAGGCATCTCTCTGTCTCTCCCTTTTCTGGACATTAAAGCTCTTCCCTTCTACGAAAATGTCTGTACTAAAGAATCAGTCAGTCAGAAACAAGTAAACACAAACATCACAAAAGACCAAGGGCTCAGGAAAAGACTTTGCTCCAACAAAAGGACAGAAAATGTTTTATAACAATAGATTGGCATTCTCAGGGAGTGACTCTCATGGCTCAGACATGCCAAAAACAGTCCAGATTTGAGGTTCTTCTTCCTTGATCAAACAAAGTGTGGGAGATTCCATGACCCTGCCCAAATGGATTTTTGGGGTATTCTACCACCCCAATAGGGTTCAGGGCATCTCTACAAAACTCCTGTGACACAAGTCTACCTGGATGTCTCCCAGAATGTCCCCAGACATTGACCGTTAATGTGTAAGTATTTTATTGAGTACTTTTGCATCAATGTTCACGAGGGAAATTGGTTTGGAATTATTTTTATTTCTTAAATAAACATGTGTGGTTTCTATATCAGGGCAACTAGGGCCTCAGAAAATGAATTTGGCAACGTTCCTTCTGTTCTTATTTTTTGTTATAAGTTGTGCATCATTGCTTTAGCTCTCCCTTCAAGGTCTGGTGAAATTTTGCACTAAACCCAGTTGGCCCTGGACTTTTTGGAAGAGCAGGGGTTGGGAAACTTTCAATGACCACTTCTATTTCCTTATGTCTATTTAAATTGCTTATCTCATATTGATTTAACTTTGTTATGTGGTATCTATTATGAAAGTTGTTCATTTCCTTTAACTTTTCCAATTTTTTGGAATATAGTTTTGGATTTCCTTGTTAAACCTCCCTTTTGTTTCTGATTTTATGTATTTGGATATTCTTTCTCTCCTTTTTAGCTAGTTTCAATTAGGGTTGGCTTATATTTCTGATTTTATCAGAGAACCAACTCTTTGCTACATTAATTGTTTGCATTGTTCTCTTTGTTTCTATTTTATTGATATCAACCCTGATTTTGTTTATTTCCTGTTAGCTACTACTTTTGGGTGTACTTGCTCCTTTTTGCTCTAGAGCTTCCAGGTGTGCAATTAATTTGCTAGTATTTGACCTCTCCAGTTTATGAAGACATTAGTGCTATGAACTTTCTTATCACTGCTTTCATTGTGTCTCATAAGATTGGTTACATTGTGCATTCATTTTTACTGAATTCTAGGAAGCATTTAACTTCTTTGTCTCTTCCTTGACCTAGTGATATCACAGTAGAGCTATTTTCTTGAGTTTATAGACTTTTTCTCGTTTCTGTTGTTGGTGAAATCCAGCTTTAATCCATGGTGGTATGATAAGTAGAGGGGGTTATTCCAATATCTTTGTATCTGTTGATACTTGTTTTGTGGCCAAGTATATGGTCAATTTCGAAGAAGGTTCCATGCAGCGCTGAGAATAGGTATATTTTTTTTTTTTGTGTTTGGGTAAAATGTTCAGTAGATATATGTTAGGTTCATTTGATTCATAATGTCTGTTAGCTCCATTATTTCTGTATAGATTTTATGTTATCTGTTTATTGGTGAGACTGTGGTATTGAAGTTTCCCACTATTAATGTGTGGAGTTTGGTGTGTGATTTAAGTTTTAGTAATGTTCCTTTTAGAAAACTGGATATCCTTATATTGGGTGCATAGATGATAAGAAATGAAATATTTTGGTGGATTTTTCCTTTGATGAGTTTGAAATATCATTCATCTCTTTTGATTAATTTTTTGGTTTGAAGTCTATTTTATTTCATATTAGAATAGCTATATAGCTATTATATTGTTGTCATTTGCTTGGAAAATCTTTTCCAACCGTTTACCTTTGTTGTTGAGGTGTGTTTCTTGTATGCATCAGAAAAAAAAAGGATACTGTTTTCTTATTCACTCTATTAGTATTTGTCTTTTCATTGGGGAATTGAGTCCATTGACACTGAGAGATATTAATGATCAATGATTGATATTTCCTGTTATTTTATTGTTGTGGTTGAGAGTGATAGTGTGTTTGCATATATGTGTGTGTGTGTGTGTGTCCTTCCTTTGGATTATTCTGGTATTAGTTTATGTATTGCTGATGTTTTTGTGGGTGTAGTTAACTTCCTTATGTAGGAGTTTTCCTTCTAATAGCTGTTTCAAGGTTGTTCTCTCTTCCTTTTAATTTATTCTAATTCTTTTATCCTAACGATCTATAATTTCATAGCTATCATTCTCTGTCTCAATCCTAAATTGATTCCATTTCTCTGCTCTATTCTTCTATTTTTCATCTTTTTCATTTTCCTATCTCTGTTAATTTCTGGGATGCTTTTGCTTCTGTCTCCAATTCTGTTAACTCTCTTTGTTCTTACCCAGCTATATAGACACACAAAACGATACAGGCATATGTAACCAGGCAACCTACATAAACAGATAAGGGAAGGTTTTGGCCTTTGGTTCATTAGCATTTTTGTCAAGTGTTAGCAGGCTTGAATGTTAGGAAACTCTTGATACTTATCAGAGGCTCCAGTGAAGTTTGCCTTCCTCTGGGATGTGGATAGATGGTTAATTATTTTTCTTGATATTAAGACAAAAGCAGTTAATCTCCTAAAGTAATGTCATCAGTAAATTGACGTGAAGGTAAGGTGAATAGTTAGGAATCCTTAAATGCAAGGTTAGTTTTAGGTCATCACTTTTCTTATCTATAAGTAAGGTAAAACCAAGGCATACTTATTTTTTCTATCCATGTGAGCAGTTACCAATTAACAGCTTTGGGCATGTAAGAATTCTATATCCTTTGGATATCTGTGAGTGTCTTAAATGGAATGCATTTGCCTGGACCCTAAGTGCTGACTGAACTCCCGTGAATAAAGATAATTTCAGGAAGACAGATTTCTATGCTTACATACAAGAGAGGAATAAAGGTCTAGCTATAGGAAGCAGGTTTCTTGACTATGTGACTATCTACACATAGCTCAAATAGTGATGAACTGTGGTAGATTAATCCCAAATTTGTAACAGAAGGGGAGCAAGCTACAATGTAGGGGGCTAAAATATGTGAGCCTATTTCCATCTTGTCTAAACATCAGAGAGTTTGACATTGCTCAAAATTGTTGACAGCATCCAGGGATACACATCCAGTTCTTTGTCTTTGGAAATTAAGATGGCCCATACAGGTAGCCCAACTCCACCCTGACCAATAGTAGGGATATTCAAACATATTTCTGCTCCTTTTGAAATAGGAGAATAGTCCTTGTAAGTGGCTGCCTATTGGATACTCCGTCTAGAGTGGGTTCACTACCTAAACAATAGAATGCATTATCATGGATTGATTGCTTGACAGCTCAAATTATTGAAGCAAGTAATTTTTCTAATTGTCCTTTGTATCACATTAAAGCAGTCTTTTGTCTTCTTACCCCTACTGTACTTGGTTATAATGATGTATGGAAAATTAAATGCAGTGGGATTTCAGCATTCACTGGACCCCCCCTTCAGAACTATCTTTTATTTTCTGTTTTATTATTTTTACTTGTGTCTTCTCCCTATTTACCATTTTTCTGATCCCCATATACCTTCTCTTGTAAGTGGTATATTTGTTGAAGCTGGTCTTCAACACTACAGTGAAAAATCTGCAGAAAAAAAAACAGCTGCTTTATTCACAAGGAAATAATTGTGATATGCACTGCATCTTGGTTTAGACATTCAACAAAACCATTGGCTTTCATGAGCTGTTTTGTGAAATGAGATTAGTTTAATTACTGAATGATTTCCCTCACTCCAGCTTAGACTAGGAAACACTTCTTGCATACTAGTTCAGTCTAGTCTGTCCTCCTGACTTCATTTCACCCACTAAATTCCCAACCTTCCTTCACTTCTCTGATTCCTCAAAACTGTTTTGTCCATAACAACCCGAAAAAAAAAAAAAAAAAAAAAAAACAAAAAAAAAAACAAAGGAATTCCACATGTCCAGATAGTGAGACCAAACTTCTTGAAAGCACTGTTTGACAAGATTCCAGTACTTAGATGACTTAAACTGACCCTTCTCTGCCCTTGTTGGAATATGGTATACAATTCTTCCCTGCATCTTTGACATCCTGGAAAAAAATCATTAAAGAAGAAAAACTTAGGGAAATTTTAGGAGCTGATATTATAACATGTTTTCATGTTCTGCCTCAGAAACATGGAATTAGCATAGATAGGAAATGATTTTAATTATAAAATTAGTGTGATATGTCTTGATAGCCTCCTGGGAATAAAGTAAGAAGTTTTAGGAAACTTGATGGTCTTTCACACTTTGAAGGATTGTAATAAAAATAAGGAGCATACTTAAAAAGGGGCTTATGACAAAGACAAAATGAGAAATATTCAGGCTCAGTGAACTTCCTACTTTCCTGAGCATACTTGTCAGATCAGGATTTCTCTGATTATAGAAAGAGTAAATAGTAGAACATGATATTTCATTGATTGAAGGAAAGAATTGTGGTCTTATTGCAGAAATAAAAGAAAAAAATAAACAAGGAACTGAGGAGTTTGATTTCCATAGAAAGGTCAGATATTCATTATAGTAGATTAATGGAATAATACAGGAAAAGCTTGGTATAACAGGTAGTAGGAGATAACTTATATTCTAACTTAATCAAACTTAGAGTCATTAGGTCCAGTGTTTCTGAAATCGCAAGGCTTTACAAAACTTATTTTAGGGAAAAAGAAATGGAGTTAAAAAATTGATTTATCATGTTAGATTTTAGTTCTCATAAAATTTGTTGTGTGCTCATTTTGTTTCTTTTACTTTGATATGCTTATGTAATCATGTAGTGATATTTAATTATATTTTAGTAAAAAAAAAAAAGCTCATCTTAAATTCAGAAAGTAAAACAGTTGCCCTGGTCAGTCGTACAGACCAGGCAGTAGTGACACATACCTTTATTCCCAGTAGCCACATTAGTTTACCGTAGAAGCTCAGCAGTAGTGGTTCATGCCTTTAATCACAGCACAAGAGAAGAATTATATATATATAATGGGAAGAGACATCTCTCATGCCCAGTCTCATTCTGAGATTCCTGGAAGAAGGATCACCATTTACTGGCTAGCTGTTTTGTTTTTCTGACCTTTTTGTTGAACCTCAACATCCGTCTTCGGGTTTTTATTAATTGTGTTACATAATCAGGGATGATTTTAGAAAAAAAGTATGTACCGTGGAAAGACTTAAACCAGTGATTAAAGTCAATGAGGAAATGATTTTTTGTATAAATAAAGCTTTTGAGAAATGCAGCTTGTCAGAGGAGGTCAAGTCATACTGAGATGTGCATCTTCTTTGTCCATCCCCTCTTAAATAAAACTAAGCAGTATCCCATGTCTGATTTCTCCATTGCTGCTCCTACATCCACCCACTTCAGACACAGCCCACAAATGGAGCTCAATTCCAGCACCCATATCTCTTCATAGGATTAGCAACAATATGGAAGTTCAAGCAGTATCTTATCTTCAAAATCTACCAGTCCTCTAGAAATGCTTGCCAATGAGAATAACCTAGATAAACTCAAGGACAGATAACTTAAAATAATTATCACAAGCCTCCTCAAATAATTGAATGAATGAAATTTAAAGAAGACACAAAAACATCTCAGTGAAATCAAGGAGAAATATTTTAAGAAGGTTAAATGCCTGAAGATGCCCAAGAAAAAAAAAAAAAAAAAAGAAACATATGGTGATAGAAATGAGGGAGACAATCTAAGATTTAAGAATGAAATTCAATCATGATATAAATATTAAAAATAACTTATTCTGAAAGGAAGACAGAACTTAAAAACTCAATAGCCTAACATGAAAATGCAAAGACTTAGAAGGAGAATGAATCAAGAAGAAGTCAGAATATCAGGTCTCAAATATAGAATATAAGATCAAAACAAAATAAAAAAAGAATGTTGAGAAATAGAAAAAGAAAACATAGAAAAATAACATGCAGGAAACATGAGGCACCATGAAAACACCAAATGGGCATACATGAGGGACAAGAATCCCAACTCAATGGCATAGAACTTAACTTCAAATTATCATTGAAGAAAACTTCCCCAAATTATGAAGTCACACCCATTGAAAACTCACAAAGAACATCAAATAGACAAGACTAGAAAAGAAAATCCCTATGCCACATCATAGTTAAAATATGAAATATGCAATAGAAAGAAAGAGTGTTTAAAGCTGCAAGAGAAAAATCACAAGTCATGTATGAAAAAAATCCATCATAATAACAGCTGATTTCTCAAAGGAAATTTTGAAAGCCAGAAGAGCCTGGAACGATGCATTCCAAGCCCTACAAGTCCACAATAGCTATTCTCAAGTTATATACACAAAAAAATCTATCTGCAATGTTTGAAAGAGAAAGAAAGGCTTTTCATACATAAACATCCTAAAAAGTTTCATATCTATCAAATAGAACCTAAAGAAAATACAGGAAGCAATATTTTTGGTGAAGAGAATATCGATCATGCCAGAGGGACTATGGAAGGATATATGAACTGTAATTAACAAGTAAGAACGAAAAATAAGCATCATATATATATATATCAACAACAAACTTACTGAGAAAATAGATCTTGGACTCAACCCTATGGACAATAGCATAAAGGAAAATAAATTAGTTATGAATAACATGCACAAGTAGATAAAAGACACCTCTAATGAATACATTAAATCTCTGAAGAAAGAGAACAAGGTAAAAATGGCCAAAGTTATGAATATGAATATGTTTAGAACATGACCCTTCAGGAGGCCTTAGACCTTGGCGGCAACTTCTTTCAGAGGCTTTAATTCACAAGCTCTGCAGTAAATCTGACATATTTGTAATGGGTTTTCATGTGAGGCCTGCCAGATTAAAACTTTATAATCATGAACTGCCATATTAAAATTTACAAATAGGTTTTGACTTATAGTCAATTCTTTAGAGATATTGGTTTTAATATATTATGTTGGATAGGAAGACTGACAGTTTTGATTGGTCTATTGGCTACAAACAACATGAACTAAATATAGGGATATGAAAAATTATGTTGAAATGTTTATCTGCTTCTGCATATGTTAAGGGAATAGGTTTTAAGGTCTAAGAGAAGGAAATATCCAGACAAGTTTTTCATGTAAGTATTGGCATACTTCCAAGAATTTATCTATTGCTGTTATAAATATATTTTTTTTTAATTTTTGTATAGATGCATTTTATTATATTAAAAAATATATTTCTTACTAATCTATAATTTATATTCAGGTTGAATCAGGACCCATTATTGTCCAACAAAATTATTTCAAATTAGATTTAAATATTTTAATGGAGGTGATATTGAAGTACCTGAGTGTACTTTAATTTTTTTCTATAGTTTTGATTCTTTTAGCTTTAGTTTTCAATAAGTTCATGCTGTAAGGAGAGAGGCTGCTTGGTCGTTCCTGACTGCTCAGCCCCAAAATAATCACACATAAACTGTATTAATTAAAACACTGCTTGGCCCATTAGCTCTCACTTCTTACTGGCTAACTCTTGCATCTTAATTTAACCCATCTATATTAATCTGTATATTGACACAAGGTTGTGGCCTACCAGCAAAGTTTCAGCATGTCTATCTCAAAGGTCCTGAGTTCAACTCCCAGCAACCACATGGTGGCTCATAACCATCTGTAATGAGATCTGGCGCCCTCTTCTGGCATGCACGTATATATGGAGGCAGAATGTTGTATGCATAATAAATAAATCCTTAAAAAATAAAATGATGTACTGCAAGGAAGATCTTTCAGTGAAATGAGCTTTGATTACTGCACTTAACTGTTCCATTTGTTTTGTGAGGTAAGGAGAAAAAAAGTAAGCATAACCAATGTGATGGTTCAATTATCAGGGGTTTGGGAGATATGTAACTTGGAAATTAATAATAAGGAGAATATCTAAATTGATAAAAATATGAAGATATTTTGTGCTCCACATAAATTGTGACCAAGGAATTCCTAAGCAGAGGAGGCTTTTAATGATTTGTTAAATAAAATACGATATGTTAATGTACTGCTCAAATTGTTCACACACCAACTCATGATGTTTAGCAATTGGCACATTGACAAATGATGTCAAGCAACAATTACGGAGTTTAATAGTCTCTGTGTTATAGACTTCAACTAACCAAAACAATGTATGATGATGATTACAAAATATCAAATATAGTCACAAAAGAGATTACCACTGAATATTTGATATGATTTTTCTCACACTCACCATGTGATCATACTGTTCTACTTTCATCATGGTAGAGGCACTATTTTAATGTTGCTTCAATAAGGCTTGTGGACATGGATTTAGTTTTCTGTTTTGCGATGGTTCTGCTATTTAACTACTATCCGTATATTACATAATGCTTCATAAATCATAATGTTATTTAACACAGAATTGCTTCTAATTAAGAAACTCATTTATATAGACCATGAAGTGTGACAGTAGAATTTAATGATCTTACTATGTTTCTCATCGTTCAGAAACAGGAGGACTGATGGGATTGTGAATGGCCTCTTTAAAGTGTTTGTAGTAATGCCTGATGAGCGACAGTAATTTTGAGGGTGGGGGCAAAGTTCCCGAAGATGCTATATATTCCATATATCAGCTTCTAATGAGAAATTGTTTCTATTATATATGATTAATGAAATAGTAATCAATATCTAGAAATGTGACTAATGACCCTGCTTTCTGTAGTGATTCAATAGTAATAGCTGTTTTCTGTCTGTGTTAATGCTCTGAAAGTCTATAAATCTTAACAATAAAAGCAGAAACTATTCTAACAGGAGACATGAAAATGATTTCATTCAATTAGACATTAATGCTGCCATCTAGGCTATTTAATCCCCTCATGCTTTAGAATAAATACTGAAAGATATTTGTGTTCTTAAAAATAGAAGTTATTTTACTTACTGGAGGAATTAATCCTGACATATAAGGAGAAATTTAAGTACAGTACCACCGTGGATATAAAGAAGAACACTGTCAGAGAAGCCCTTACTGTTTCTTACCAAGCCAATAAATTTAGTGGAAAACTATGCAAATCAATCATCATTAGACTGCTAATGATCCACCTCTTTCAGGCATACTGTTTTGGCTTAAATACAAGGCAAACAACCACAGTCAATTAATGTACACTCTGAGGTTAAAGGGAATAAACAATAAGTATAAAAAGAAACTGAGTTTATACTATAATATCTGTTATAGAAATGACTGAATTTAACATAGTATACATTTATTGATGCATTTGAGAATACATATCTTTATAAATCTACCTGATAGACATTGCTTACTTCATCTTTGTGAAGACGAAATCTTGAAAGAATACTATGTCTGGAAAGGCTGATTAATTAGAATTTCAGTGATGTCTGCACAATGAAATATTGCAGGTCCAGAGACTAATTCCAATTTATCTTGATGTATCTTAAGCCTAATTCCTTACCTTGCTCTGTGTTGGACCTAACAAATACCACTAATAGGTAAAAACCCGCCCTATCATTCTAGCAGGTTTTAGAAAAACAAAATTTTTAAATGTATTAGCAAACCATTGTTTTTCTTTAATCAAAGGATTTAAGAGTGTCATTGCATATTATCTAAGGCCTGGAGAGATTCTTCTACCAATGTATTGTAAAAGCATCTTAATTTATGGCTTATTTTGTTCTGTTACTGTTTAAATCTTTATAGAACTGTTTCCGCATTGGAACATGAACTCAGAGTAACATAAAACTGTGCTACCAGGTTATGGTCGCTCATATTTGTCTCCATAATAAGCTAATTTTTTGGCTGTGTGTTTGTATTGTCACCTACGGAGCTGCTTCCATATTGAAATATGAACTTAGAGTAACATAAATCTGTGCTACCAGGTCATGGTCACTCATATTTGGCTCCATAATAAGCTACTTCTTAGCTGTATGTTTGTATTGACATCTATTATCTTTTTACTAAAGAATATAAGTACACTGACTGTATAATAAAAATATTATTAACTTTAATTACAGCAATTTCTTATAGGATATCAAGAACAATGACAATAATGCTCCATCAATTTGAGGAAGATTTAGATTTCTTTTTGGGGATTGTAAAGAACAATTTGATCACTTTATGTTTTTTATTTAGAAAGTACATATAGATATCATAGATGTAAATGTGTGCTAATTCAATAATGTTTTTATGAATTGATAAATTACATTGTTCTGTGAACTATCCCCAGAAAACAAAATTAACATCTACTTACCTCAGATATACAAATAATACCAGACCTATTAATTTATTCTATTATTTTGTTCTACAAGTTTGGTGAGCCAAAGAGTTAATTAGAGATACTTAAAGGGGTATGGGTGAAGGGCAGTAACAAGAATATGGGTAAATCACGTGTGGCATGTACTGAAGAAAAATCCTCTGTGTTTCTTTCTGAGCAACTTTTAATTGTCTATGTGTCTCTGGAACAGTTTGGTGCCTCATGAGCACCTCCCAGTCAGTAGCAAATTAACTGCTCATAAATTCTTGGGAATATAATATTGCCTTTAGATGAACCTCCTTCCTCCCTAGCAGCAGCTAACTGCCTAGAAATCCGTGTGGAGGGGCAGTTTCTAATGAGACATTCTGCAATCAACAGTTTACTGTCAATAATTCCTCAGGGAAGTGTATCTCTTACCTAAGACCCAGCTATCACTAACTGGTTATAGCTCATTGAGGGGTGTTCAAGACTCATCAGCCCTTTTTCTGCAATTGAATGATATTGGGTTCAAACTTGTACTCTTCTGCTAAGTATAGTCACAATTTAGGGAATTCAAGAAAGCGATTGCCATGTCATTAATGTGGTATTCTCCTCTCTGTGCTGTGAATATCATTGCTTAATAAACTGTCTTGGGCCTGTACAGTAAAAAGAGGTAGGTGGGGAAAACTAAACTTAATCCTGGGAGAATGGAGGCAGAGAGAAGCCATAGAGCCCTTGATGGAGACAGA
Source organism: Alexandromys fortis (assembly GCF_014885135.2). Lineage (NCBI taxonomy): Eukaryota > Metazoa > Chordata > Mammalia > Rodentia > Cricetidae > Alexandromys > Alexandromys fortis. The sequence continues at coordinate 42,132 of NW_026068339.1, forward strand.
TGTGCTGAAACTTTGCTGGTAGGCCACAACCTCGTGGTGATAAACAGATTAATGGAGATGAGTTAAACTAAGATGTAAGAGTTAACAAATAAGAAGCTAGAGCTAATGGGTCAAGCAATGACTTAAATAATACAGTTTCTGTGTGATTATTTCAGGGCTAAGCAGCTGGGGACCAACAAGTGGCCTCCTTACACATGTCATGACTGGAGATAGATTTCCACGTTAATCAGATATTTCTTCAAATAATCTCAGTGGCACCATTTTTCCTATTATTTTTGATAATTTCATGTATGTATAAAATGTATATTGGTCATAGTCACAACTCTTTTAATTTGTATTAGCTCTCTCCCATTTCTCTTTACTCCCATTTTTTCAACTATATTCTTTAAATTAACATTTAAGTTACTTTATTTAAGTAATTCTTATTATCCTTTATAATGTGGACAGCTGTTATATACCATTTGAAGGAAAGAAAATGTAAAAGACAGACATTATTCCAGCAGGTAGGAAATCTTCCTTCAGAATTGATATATGAATTCAGTTCTTTTAGTTTCTTCCTTTTTTTCCTTTTCTCTTCCTTTTCTTTAATCCATCTAAGAGGATCTTGAATAATGCGCATAGTTACATTAATAAAAAGATTTCATATAGGCATATACTGTGGGGATTACTCAGACAAATAACATACTAGCTTCTTTCCTTTAGAAGGCACAGCATCATCTTCCTCATGTTGCACTACAATCTAGTTTGACTTTTGTACATAATTTTGTTATTCTGACTATTTCATGGCATGAATCATTTTTAACTTTACTTATAGTTATTCTGTTTGTACAAGTGCACCAAGAATTATTAGTGGAATTATTTTATTTAATATTCAACTATGTCATTACCAGTCGCCCAAATACATAGGTCTCATCATCAGACAAATTCAAAGCATTGAATTTTGTGTCTATTCCTGTAAACTTGTATATTTACCTCTGGCATTTTAATACCTTCATTTGAACCATTTGATTCTGCTACCCAGCTTCTGCTGTCCTCTTCAACATGTTTGTTTGATCTACAGTATACAGTTATCATAGATATTAAACAAGATTCTGGAGCTACACTCACAGATTCATACAACATAAATTTAAAAAGTTATATATTACAAGATTTTCTCAATGTGGAGAGTGTATATAATAAAAAGTTCCACAGCTTCTCCCAACATTATTATGCACTAAAGAGTAAATATACAAAGCACTATCTTGGGATAAGATTTTTCAAGTCAAACGTGAAAAGAAAAACCTTAGAAACTTTTTTTTTTCATGTCTGAGGTAGGAATTTGGTCTCCTGGGTTTTTCATTTGTTTGTTTGTTTATTATTTATTTATTTATTAAATATGAGCCCTGCTTAGTGATTCTGTGGGCCAAGTTCTTGTGGTGTCCTTGACTCTTCTGGCTCCTACAATCCTTCCTCCCCCTTTTCTGCAGAATTTGCTGAGCTATGTCTAATGTTTGACTGTGGGTCTCTGCATCTGCTCCCATCAGTTGCTGGATGGAGCCTCTCTGATGAAGATTATGCTAAACTCTAATCTATTAGTATGACAGAGAATTTTTTCCATGGTGGTTTGTTATTTATTTATTAAAGATTTCTGTCTCTTCCCAGCCACCGCCTCCCATTTCCCTCCCTCTCCCCCAACCAACTCCCCCTCCCTTATCAGCCCTAAGAGCAGTCGGGGTTCCCTGCCCTGTGGGGAGTCCAAGGACCTCCCACCTCCTTCCAGGTCTAGTAAGATGAACATCCAAACAGCCTAGGCTCCCACAAAGCCAGTACATGCAGTAGGATCAAAACCCAGTGCCATTGTTCCTGACTTCTCAGCAGTCCTCATTGTCTGCTATGTTCAGCTAGTCTGGTTTTATCCCATGCTTTTTCAGACCCAGTCCAGCTGGCCTTGGTGAGTTCCTGATAGAACATCCCCATTGTCTCAGTGTGTGGGTGCACCCCTCGAGGTCCTGAGTTCTTTTTAGAAGAATGAAAATAGATCCATATCTATCACCATGCACAAAACTCAAGTCCAAATGGATTAAAGACTTCAATATCAGTCTGAACACACTAAACCTGATACAAGAGAAAGTGGGAAGTACTCTACAACACATGGGCACAGGAGACCACTTCCTATATATAACCCCAGCAGCACAGACATTAAGGCCATCATTGAATAAATGGGACTTCCTGAGACTGAGAAGCTTCTGTAAAGCAAAGGACACTGTCATTAAGACAAAAAGGCAACCTACTGACTAGGAGAAGATCTTCACCAACCCTGAAACAGAAAAAGGTCTGATCTCCAAAATATATAAAGAACTCAAGAAACTAGACTGTAAAAGGCTAATCAATCCAATTATAAAATGGGGCACTGAGCTGAACAGAGAATTCTTAGAAACTTTTAAATGATTGTCATGGCTTTTGAGTTGGATAACTGTTTCTCTTGGCTTATCTGTTTTATTTTTTTTCACATTGTTTTCAGAACAATTTATACTGATATTTTAGCTCAATCTCGTGGTATAATTTCCTCTTCTTTAGGAGGCTAGAGAGATTTTTTTTTTAATCCTAAATTCTTTGGGTTAATTAAGTACACCATATATTTTACTCAAGTTTGAATTTTTATTCTCATCTGCAAAGTACTTTAACAAAGTTATGTAGTCTCATTTGTTTGTTTTATAGAGACAGGTTTTCTCTGTGAAACGGTCCTCACTCTCCTGGAATTCTCTTTGTATACCAGGCTGGCCTCTGTATCACAGATAACCACATTCCTATGCCTTCCAAGGCATGTCCCATTACTGCCAAGTTAGACTCATGTTTGAACAAATTTGTGTCTGTGTTTGTTGTTCTAACGAGGATAACAAATAATGTTACGAAAAACTTACACTGTACCACCGACCTATGTATTGTGTTATATGTTTGACTGAACTCTTCATGACAGTGTCTATTTGCATATACCCCAGATTCACATGTGATTATCTATTCCCTTTCTATGTAAATAGTTCATGCAGTTTGAGTTCATTCCTCTTTGGTACTCTTAGACATCAAACACTGTCACTTTGAAATGCTTAAGAACATTAGGTTAATATAGAACAATTTGGGAGAAATTATTCATTTAAATTTCCCAATATACTGCTGTGCAACTTATACATTAGCACTGTTTTAAAAATACATCTAAAATACTATATTTAATCTTCTCTATTACTATGAAATATTATATTAGGCTCTACAGTATATATTCACCGACTTTTCTTTATACCCATGACTAAATTACAATCAGTAACATGATAGGTATTTAAATATAAGAATGTTTAAATAACTCATAATGTATGGAAATAAAACTTTTACCACAGTGAAAATTTCTCTATTTATGAGGAATTTAAAAATCTAAATATTTGCTACAATTGTTCATTTTCTGAAATGCTTCTATTGCATTGCTGTTACCTTTGTTAACACAGTCAACAGAAACTAATAACAATCTGTGCAAAAATTCCTACTTGAAAGAAAAGAATCACATATAGTCAAAAATCCTATGAATGGTTTTGTTTTGTTTTGTTTTGTAGGTTTAATCTAGTCCATATTATACAGACATGGCATGTGACAAAACTCAGTTAGTGTCTTAATTCCAAGAAAATGTTTTTACTTATGGCTGGAACATAGAATTATGAAGGATGTATCAAAATACATGAGTAAGAATCAAACAGCTTTATTTCATATCGTATAGAAGGCATCATGGACTCCACAGTGCCACTTGGCATCAAACTTCATGTGAAAAATGAAAAGACTAGGTAAAAACTGAATGAATAATGGATTTGTATTAGAGCTGAGAAATCTTGAATTTTGGAATATCTACAATCTTAAACTTACCTGATACTTTATACTTGCTCTGGACAAAAATATTATTATACTTGTCAGGTTATAAACATTTATTCACCAATAAACAAATTTTATATTCCATAAACTTCTGGTATGTTATTATAATTGAAAAAAAATAATTCAAAACTATACCCTAGAAAGTTAAAAAAATCATGGAGAATTTTTCTCAATAATTACTAGCTTATCTTAGCAAGTATATACTGACCTTCTAGAGCTATCCACTCTTAACTTCTGTTAAAGTGCTTGCTTCTTTGAAGTACACACACACACTCACACACACACAAACACACTTCATCTGCTGAGCAAGATGCCAGGACATGGCTTTTGTTTTCAAAAATCCCATATTCTGGACACCCAGGGCCATAACTTTGCACATGAATAGCTGGTAGTGGTCCTTGCAGGTTGCACTAAAGGCTTCCAATCACCTACAAACTTGTTCTGAGTGTTTATCTTAGGTGGGATACTGATAATATATTAAGAGTATACATCATTTATAATATTTGTTTAGCTCATTTATACACATGTATAAATGTGAATATATAATTTATTGTGATAAATATTTGCTTCTTTTTTTATTTTTTTTTATTTTATTGAGAATAAGAAAAAAAAGTTTCCGCCTCCTCCCAGCCTCCCATTTCCCTCCCCCTCCTCCCACTCTTCTCCCCCCCCCCCTCTCTTCTCCCCCTCCCCCCACTCCTCTCCCCCTCCCTCTCCTATCCAAAGAGCAGTCATGGTTCCCTGCCCTGTGGAAAGTCCAAGGTCCTCCCCCCTCCCTCCATGTCTAGGAAGGTGAACATCCAAACTGGCTAGGCTCCCACCAAGCCAGAACATGAAGTAGGATCAAAACCCCTTGCCATTGACCTTGGCTTCTCATCAGTCCTCATTGTTCGCCATGATAAGAGAGTCCGGTTTTATCCCATGCTGTTTCAGTCACAGTCCAGCTGGCTTTGGTGAGCTCCCAATAGATCAGCCCCACTGTCTCAGTGGGTGGGTGCACCCCCCGTGGTCCTGACATCCTTGCTCAAGTTCTCCCTCCATCTGATTCTCATTGGGACCTTGGGAGCTCAGTCCAGTGCTCCAGTGTGGGTCTCTGTCTCTATCTCCATCCATCACCAGATGAAGGTTCTATGGTGATATGAAAGATATTCTTAAGTGAGGTCATGGTCAATGAAGTTATAAATTCAATGCCTTTGAAAGACCAAAGGGGAAAAAAAACCACTAATGGCTTAAAAAATAAAAAAAAATATAGAAATCTAACACATATTTTCCTTTTTTTAGTAAGATGAGATAATTTTAAATATTTAAGAAATGTTTGAGGATAGACTATAGTTTAATGAGTTTCATAAGCTTGAAAACACTACATTTTTATTTGCTTTCTCATAGAATTTTTGGTGAATCTATTATAACTACTAATCCTTAGTAGTCACTTGTGCAAATAAAACTTATCTACTCAAAGGCATTTCAAGTAACAAATTTCAACTGTTCCTTAAACCAAATTAATATTCATCTCATTGCCTATATTTGGTTTATTGATGTGGAAAGTCCTTCTGTTTTGGCCAATAGCTTAGCAGAATATAGCCAGGCTGGAACATATATATGAGAGAGAGAGAGAGAAAGTAGAGTCAGTGAGATGCCATGTAGCTACCAAAGGTGAAAGACACAAGCTGCCAGCCAGAACTTAACCCAGTAAGCCATAGCCATATGGCTATACACAGATTAATAAAAATGGGTTACTTTAAGATATGAGTTATCCAAAAATATAATTAAGCTATTTCTCAAACAGAATTACAAATAATATGGTGTCTGGGTGATTATTTCAGGGCTGAGAAGCTGGTAACAAGCAAGTGGCCTCCTACTACAGTTTATCTTAATGAGAAAACTGAAAGTTCAGATTAGTGAGTTTTTAAATCCTTAAGATTTCAGGAATAACCTGGAAATATCTAGCTATAGCACTTTGTATCATCTTCAAGGCAGTAATTCCATTTCACATTTAGACAAAGAATCATTTTTTAATGATGTTAGTCTTTTACTCACATAATGTATCTTAGTAAATTAACATTTTTCTCAGTGAATAACCACAAACAAAGAAGAAACTCAGGGGCAGTTACATGACTTTTAATTTATTGGTAGTATAGGATTATAGAAAAACTGTTGCTAACATTGATTTATTAAGTGACAAATGTCTCACCCTTTTTTTCCTACTATAGAAGTTTCTTGAGATGAGAGAGCCATATTTTCCCAACATCATTAGGGATATTGCATAATGAATCTAATTTACTTTTTCTCTGTGAGAATAACTCTGTTAGCCCTAGCCACAGTAGATCTCTTACCTTGATTACATTTACTCTTCAATTACCTTCTCTTGTCTCAGAGCCCCTTCTCACTTGTCATCTTTATGTTTCTTCAATAGCTTGCTAACGGTATGTGTATGGTGTTGGTGTAGGTAAAATGTCCCACATATGAGAGAAAATGTGTGATATTTGTCGTATTGACTTACTTAAAGGAATATTTAAATAGCTCAAACAAAGTATAAATTCATTAAACATATCCAGTTCCTGTATAAAAAGTGACTCATTAGCTCCCTATCTGCACAAAGACTATTGGCAATTATTTGTTATGAGAATATGGGTATGTAGTTTTTTGTGGTGTATAGACTGAAAAGTAGTAGCTATACAATGTTCTAGTAAACTGTACCCCACCATTCCAATTCAAGAAACCATAATTAAAATTAGTGACTCATTCAAGAAAAATATATTATTTGCTAATATGTGATTATTAACTACTGTTAATCATAAGCAAGCTAAAATCCATAGAAGTTAGATGCAGAGTAAGGGATAATTGAAGACAAACAAATCTTCCTAAGAAAGGGAAATATAACAGGTAAGGATTTATTTGGGTCGGGGTGAATGGAATGGAGGTATCAAAGAGAGTTTGCTGGTAGTTTTATGTCAACTTGACATAAGCTAGAGTCATCAGAGTGGAAGAATCTCAGTTGAGAAAATGACTCCATAAGATTGGACTGTATCAAGTCTTGCACAACATTTTCTTGATGATAGACATTGGAGGGCCCAGACTATTTTGAGTGGTACTATCTCTGCCAAGGTGATCCTTGGCTCTCTAAGAATGCAGGATGAGTAAGCCATAAAGAGCAAAAAACAGTAAGCAGCATTTTCCATGGCCTCTTCATCAGCTCCAGCCTCCAGGTTTCTGCTTTGATTGAGTCCTTGTCATGTCTTCCTTTGATGGTGAACATTGATGAAATATAAGCAAAATAAAGTCTTTCCTCCCAAAGTTACTTTGGTCATGTTTTTTCATCACAGTAAAAATTAGCCTAACTAAGACAGAGAGGGAGGCAAGAAGACAAAGGAACATATATAAGGAGAAACAGTTAATATTAAGAGCCATTTTAGGGACAATATAAAAACCTAGTATAGTCAAACCTTCCTAAAATATATACATACATTCAGGCAATCTGAATGAAATCACAAAATTATGACAAGGACCCAACCGGACATCTATTTATAACCAAATTAAACTTTCAATGCTGAATGTGGGTTACATTTTATCGATATATTCCCCAAAGGGAAGCCACCCTAAACCCCAGGCAGTTGCGAAGGATATAAGTTGCTCTCCACAATGTACAATAAGGCCCTATTGCTGAATATAATGCCTACACAACTGGTTGAATACAGGGATATCAAGCTGGTACCTACATAGAGCCTTCACCCTTGGAGGCCAGTGTTCTTGGTAACAGAAGGTACTCTGTAAACTACCAAAATAGAAATATAAACATCAAAACAGCTACAAACCCTTTGACTTAAAATGCTGTTCTGCTTGCAAGAAATGCTAGTGTTAAGCGGGTACAATTTTTTTTTTTTGTGGGAGTAACCAACCAATATCTGATGTGATTTAAGACCCACTCCAAGAGATGGAACTGATACTTGACACTTCTTGGTTGTCCAAGAACCTGAGGATAGGTAGCCAAGGGAACTAGAGGGACAATCCAGCACTGTTTTTCTATTAAAAGAATGTGGGGATAGAATGGCAGCTAATTATATTATGCTATACTCATAGATCAGTGCCTTGCTCAGTCATCATCAAAGAAGCTTACTCCTGCAGCAGATATGAACAAATACATAGATCTACAGCCAGAAAATAGAGAGAGAGGGAGAGACTTTGGGAAACTCAGCACTAAACGGGAAGGCTCCATCAAATCCCCCCTTTAAGGTCTCAAGAAATTGGTTCTTCAAAAGAGTCAGAAAGAGTGTAAGAGTCAAAAGTTATGACGGACATCTGTTGTAGGGGCCTGCTTATTTGTCTCCAGCTGCCCAGACTCAAAATAACCACACAGAAACTATATTAATTATATAACTGCTTGGCCTATTATCTCTAATTTCTTATTGGATAGTTCTTACACCTTAATTTAACCCATTTCTGTTATTTGATATTTTGCCACAAGGCTTGTGGCCTACCAGCAAATTTCCAAATATCAGCTCGTGTCTTTTCCCTTTGGTGGCTACATAATATCTCTCCAATTCTGGCTACTCTCTATATATACATCTCTTCCAGCCTGGCTATATTTTGTTAAGCCATTGGCCAAAAGCAGCTTCTTTATTCATTAACCAAAAAAAAAAAAAAAGAGAGACATATAGACAGAAGGACTTCCCACACATGACAGCAAAGAAACAAGGCTTTCTAAACACAATATCCAATGCAAATATGAGTTTACAGAGTCTGAGGCAGCATGCCCAGGGTCTGCATGGTTCTGTATCAGAAGGGGTCTTATAGACGAAAGACGAAGTGGACACATGACCAATCTCTAACCCAGAAGTTGTCTCTTATTGATAACAACTTGCAAATGAAAATTAATTTTCTACAAGGGAGTCTGACTAGGGAAGCAAAGTACTCTTAAAGATAGATAAGTATCCTTATCTATCCCAGTAGATAGTCAACAGAAAACAATTTCAACAAATGGCATCATTTGATGTTCTTTGTATCATAATGTCAGTTTTTTTTTTATTTTTGATTTCTCAATGAGAAGGCTTTATGGATGTGGCTAGATCATGATATCTGACTTAAAAAGTTAATGACATGAATGGCTTATCATTTGGTGTCATAATTGGGAGGCAATGAAAGCCAGGAAG
>NW_026068339.1:51647-55179 GCF_014885135.2 Alexandromys fortis
ATGGGAAAGTTCCCATTGAGGAAATGAGGGAAGCTTTAATCTCAGACCTATAATGGCAATATAGGAGGATATTGGTGAAGAAGTATCTGGAGTTCAGGCCAGCATTGACTACTTAATGAGGTATAAGCTAGCATTAACTGCTTAGTAATAATACACAGCATTAATTATAAGAATTCTTTCTCAACAAGAGTCACCCCCCCCATTACTGATTGGTGATACTGGTTGATATTGGATCAGAAAGCCACCACAGCTTTTTCTTGCTTAGTTTTTCATACCTAATTCATTGAAAACTGTTTAGGCAAATCTACAATGAAACTGGTTTTACACTCTTTCCAGCACCTCAAATCTCCTGCTTTCATGCATCTTCTAGAAACCTCTTTTTCTCACTCTCACCCCCACCTTACCCACATGCCATCCATCTGTCCTCCTTACTCTCATTCCCCAACCTACCATCCATCTGTCCTTTTCTTACTTCCTACGTACCCTACACCAAATCCATTTGTCTTTCTCACTCCCACAACACCTCTAACACATTCTAATCATCTGCCCTTCTCCCACTCCACACACACAACACATCTATCCTCTTCACTCTCACCCCTTCACTCCATCTTTCCTCTTCTTTACTCTCTTCACCCCTATCTCTCAGGTATCTGCCCTTCTTTCACCTCCCACCTCCCCATACCCAATCCATTTGCACTTGTCCTCACTTTCCCTCCTCACCTCCTCTATATCTCATCCATTTTCCCTTCTCTTCCACCCCCAAACGGCACTTCATATTAAGCATAGTTTGAAAAGTGTACAATATTTCTCTAGAAAAGATTGGAGAGGCATCACTTTGCTCAAAGCAATAATACAGAGCTGATAAAGTGAACCAGCAAGTTTTTATTATACCAAAAATTGTGTTGAAATTACATTGCATATCTTTTTGTCCACTCCCGAGCCAATTTTTCATACTGTTTTAAATCCGTGTGGTAGACCTTCGCAATTTCAGGAACCAGTGGAAGATCTGGATTTGAATTACACAGTAGAGAACAGATAGAAAGAAGAACTTCGGAAATAGTAATTGCGGGTGACCACTCAGAACCCAAAATATCTAGAAAGATGCTTCCATTTTGGTCAATATTTGGATGGTAGATTTGAGTAATAAATTAAATTTTGGGAGGCTTAAAGGGATAAGTGGTTTGAAAGTGAATGTTTAGGAAAAATACCCCTCCCTGGTAGGGGCTGTCTTTGGGCCCCATTATGGTTGCTTTCCAATGAAACATATTTTCTGCCACAGGCCCTGCAGAACACTGTGACAGAGGATCTTGAGACATGGCAAGTAACTCCTTCTGTATTCTCTTAAGAGAAATTGCCTCCAAATTAGGATGAAACATTTTCTTCACTAGGTATGGCAGCTTGTAGATGGCTCTATTGAACCTAGGGTTTAGAGAGAGATAAGACGATGATATATGAGTAGGCTGAATTCAGATATGGATGAAGCAGACAGAGTATCAAGGGCTAGAGACATACACTTCTTGACTGTACCTGAAGAGCTACAAAAACTCCTATGGCATTGGATCAGGATCTGGAGCATCCACTGTAGCTGCTGGGAGGCTGTGAAGCTGCAAGGCTGAAGTACTCCAAGCAGACACAACTCCAAGAAGAGACCGATAACCCCAGCTCTGGGCAGTTGGCTGCTGGCAACGTTCAAGACCTTCAACGTCTGGATAGGTGTTGAGGAACACTCTATGAGGTCACAGAGAATATAATAAGTGATAGGCACGTGGGTTTATCATGGAATCAACATGGGTGTCAGTGTGGTGTCTATGTAGGTTAATATGGGTGAAGCACGGGGTCAACATTTGTATTAATTTTAGAACAATGCACTAGAGGAGCATGATGGGAGCTAGGGAAAAATGACTGAAGCAGGCCCTGAATCAGCAGTTGCTCTTTGAGCTAATAAGTAGAGTCAAAATGAACCTCTTCTACTTGTTCAGAATAAATCAGTCAACTCTCCTTACTCATTACGGTGACTTTGTTGTAATTTTTGTATATTTTAAGTTAAACACACTACAGTTCTTAATTTTACATATTTCCTAAGGATGATATTCTCTAGTGTAAACAATTTTAGAAAAAATAATAGAGATAATCTTTTAAAAGTAATTATTGTATATATTTTTATAGATTTTCATATTAATAAAAGTTTTTGAAAATTCAACTTTGAAGTTAAAATGCTTAAAGTTTTGATGAAATTCTGACAGCAAAGAGGGAGAAAATAATAATAATAAATAATAAAAACAAACTATTGCTATTACTAGTATTTAAAAGCAATGAATTTAATGACAATCGTGTAGCTACACCTAAAGTAATAATATAATATTTTATTTGTATGACAATTTGATTGAATGGTTAATATTGCTCCTAACTTTTAAAAAGTCCTCCTGTAAAGAATGTACTCAGGAGCAATATTTGTCTATTTATTCTTGTTGAGTCTAGAATATTCCCACAGCTATTTTCCACTGGTGCTTATGAAGAGTGTGTTTCAAACCCTTAACTAGTACTTCCCAGTCTTAAAGAAATTGGCATTGATAATGAACTGAGATAATTTGAAAATGAGGAAGAGGAAAATGGGACAATAAAGTGGGTTCATTTTTGTATTTTGACAATTTTAAGGAAGTTAAAACACTTTATGATGTGTGACAATAAGGATATGCTTACTCTCTATGGATTTTTGTAAGCTGCATTGTTGAAATAAGAAGCCACCACAGCTTTTTCTTGCTTAGTTTTTCATACCTAATTCATTGAAAACTGTTTAGGCAAATCTACAATGAAACTGGTTTTACACTCTTTCCAGCACACACAAACACATGGAGAGAGAGAGAGAGAGAGAGAGAGAGAGAGAGAGAGAGAGAGAGAGAGAGAGAGAGAGAGAGAGATTATTCTCGCTTATAAATGCTCAGCCGTAGCTTTATTTGTTTCTAGATAGCTTTTCTTAATTTATGCCAATATTTTTTTTTGCCTCTGGGCTTTATTCTTACCTCTTTACCTCTGTAATCTTACCTTCTGCAGCTGACTATTAACTGGTCATTTCTTTTCTTACTCATTAATCTCTCTGTTCTCAGATTATTTTCTCCAAGATTTCTCCTCCTATTTCTTTCTGCTTGCCAGCCCCACCTATCCTGTTTCCTGCCTTGTTATTGACCACTCAGCTCTTTATTAGACCATCAGGTGCTTTAGACAGGCAAAGAATCCCAGCTTCACAGAGTTAAACAAATGCAACATAAAATAATGCAACACATATTTGCATCATTATAACAAATGTTCCACAGCATAAATAAATGTAGCACATCTCAATATTCTACAACACTTATCCCTTTTTTTTAATATATTTTTTTATTGAAAAAAAAAAGATTTCTGCCTCCTCCCCGCCTCCCATTTCCCCCCCCGTCTCCCTTTCCCCCCCTCCTCCCTCTCTAGTCTCTCCCCTCCAAATCTTTCCAGACCCTCATGACTCCTTTTTAATTGAAAAAATTTCTGCCTCCTCCCCGCC
>NW_026068339.1:61337-66802 GCF_014885135.2 Alexandromys fortis
AAATTCTTCACAGATCTTGAGAGGACAATAATCAACTTTATATGGAAAAACAAAAAACCCAGGATTGCCAAAACAATCTTATACAATAAAGGAACTTCGGGAGGCATTACCATCCCTGACTTCAAACTCTATTACAGAGCTTCAGTATTGAAAACAGCTTGGTATTGGCATAAAAACAGAGAAGTTGACCAATGGAATCGTATAGAAGATCCAGATTTTAACCCTTTTTTTCTAAATAAACAATGAATGGTTGTTGGGGAATATAGTAAGGAAGGAGCAATGAGAGAAAGGGCTGGCAGGCAGGGATAGAAGAAGAAATGAGGATGATGAGGATCAACTAGAGAACACAGGAGGACATTAGGGTCTATCCACCCAGTTAGCACTGGAGTAAATGTGAAACTAAGGCATACAGAAGTAAAAAAAGGAAAAAGCCCAGAGGCAAAAATGTAGTTGGGATAACTTAGGTTATGCTGTCAAGAAACAAGATAAGGTAAGGCCAGACATTTATAAGTAATAAAAAGTCTCCATGTATTTATTTGGGAGCTGGGTAGTGGGTCCCAAAAAAGCCAAAAGAGTAAAAAAAATCACACAACAAAATATGTTAACTTTAACACAGTAAAACTATATACAACAAAAAGAGTTACCAAGTACCATATTCAGACTATTTGTATTTAGAAAATTCAGAGAAAATACTCATATATATGGTGGGTGTAAAATCTTAGTGATTCCAAAGTTTTATACCTAATTTACTTTGCATAATAACTGAAGAAAATTGAAACTCAAATTACTTAGTGTTTTACTCTGTGAATGACCCAGAAGGATGTAGTAATACATAACAACAGAATCATTTGACTGCCTGGACAGTTGCTCAAAGTTCCTCTGCAACATTAGGACATCCATCTAAAGCCGACAAGTCTTAAGTATCTGGCAGACCTTGCAGTGAAGCAGAAAATTTGAAGGACTCTCCCACACTGTATTGGAAAAGTTCATTAATCACTTTGTGTTCTGAAGAATGTTAGGTCAACTCTTACATGAATCAGGAACCCTGAAAGGCTGTCTGACATTATTTTGGCAAAGTTTGGCAAACACTTTACTGTGGATCCTCCATGTCCAGTTTATGTAGCATATTGTCAAACAGTCAAGGCAAAGGCAGTTTCTTGTCTAACCTTACCAAAACGAAAAGAATCTCCTATGGAGGTTCTTTGTTGCCTATCATTTTCTTTGAAGTAAACTGGTACTGCCAGGAGCAGAAGTGTTTCATTGTCATGAAAAGCCCCTAAGTTAACAAAACATTTTCAATGCCATATTCTATATTTCTTTCAATTGTTTGAAAATCATCTGACTAAAATATATTTTGCCTTGAAAATATACATAATGAAACAATTTTAATTATTATAAACTAACTACTAATCACATTTCTTATTTATACATTGCATTTTTATATGAACTACATAAAAATCAATACCCCAGACAAAAGTATAAAAATATACAGTGTAACAAAATTAAATTTGTATCAATGTACCAAAATCCATGCCAATGCAAAATATGAGATTAATAGTTGTCTTTTTTTATCCTATATTCCCCTAAATTATAAAATACATTTAGAACCCAACAAATAACCAAACGCCTCCCACAATCCAACACTTAGGAATGTGTTCATTGGGTTTTCTAGACTGCTTCTTGCTGAACTGTAGTCAAGGCATATTTAAGGCATAATTAGAGATAACAGCCAAGTCTTGGGAAGACCAGTAGAAAGCTTTGTTGATACATATCTCCTCTTAAGGTACAAGTGGTCTCCTACGATCAAACCAGATCCACATTAAACTAGAACATATCTATAGCCTCTTGTATCCTCTGGAAGCAAAAGGAAAACTCCCTTTCCAAAGCATTTTAACTTTCATTAGACAATTACTTTTTTATTTTTCAATGTTAAGGCATTCCTAAAGTATATACACTGGTTTATTTCGACAGTTCCTCTTTCAATTCCAGGTCTCTGAGGAGCTTTTGTTTGTTTTTTATCAACATTCAAAAAAATTCAGTATCAAACTATATATGATTAAGAGTCAATGTGTATTTTTCAACTCTATGTAGCTTTTTAGTTTTTATTATTTTACTTCTCTCTTTAAAGACTGTATTACTTTAAACTATTTCTATTATGACTATTCATATCCTTTTCTTTCTTTCTTAAGCCTATGCACACTGTATAACACACTGGAAGCTGTTTAGAGATTTTTCTGTCTTTACCTATTTTATTCCATATCTTTTGGTCATTTTTGACTGCATGAGCAAACTTTAGACTGTTAAGCTACAAAGAGATACTGTTCATGGCTATTGACTGGCTCTGCCTGCTTCTAGGTTTATAGCAGCCAAGCCTAAAGCTCACAGCTTGGTTGGAGATTTGTGACCATGAACTGCATTAAACATTTGTAGCTATGGATGCTTGTACCTGTATTGCCACAAAAGTTTTTAACTTAGCTTGCCGTTGCTAGTTTTTATTTAGCAGTGCCTGCTGAACACCACGACCTCTTAAAAGAGCCCTGTCATTTTTTTTTTCCTTTCTTTCTTTTTTCTTCCAGCTTTCTTAGGCCCTAAATAGAAAGCCAGGCCCACACTGGTATGCCAAAATGTTGTTGGCTAACTTTTTACTATTTTTACTCTTTGATGTTTTGTGGGGCTGTCCACCACACAGTTCCCAAATAAATCACATATATGGAGGCTTATCTTTACTTATAAATGCCCTGCCTTAGCTTGGCTCTATTCTAGACATTTTTTTTCCCTCAACTTAAATGAACCCATCCACCTATTGCCTCTTTGTTTTTCTTTTTCTTACCTCTGTAATCTTAGTTTCACTCGTACTCCACAGCTGGCTCTGTGGCTGTGTGACTGGCTCTTTCTTTTCTCACAACTTGATGTCTCTGCTTTCAGATCATTTTTGTCCAGATCTCTCCTCCTGTTTATTCTCTCTGCCTACCAGACCCACCTAACCGTTTTTCCTTCCTTGCTATTGGCCATTCAGTTCTTTATTTTGCCATCAGGTGTTTAAGACAGGCACAGAATCCCAGCTTTACAGAGTTAAACTAATGTTCCAAACGGAATGCAAAACATCTTTGCATCATTAAAACAAATTCTCCACAGCATAAATGTAACACGTATTAAAATTTTATTTTCCAACAGTGAAACTTAGAGTTTTCTAGGCTTTTCTGCTTTAAATTATCTGATCAGAAAATTCCTCCCATCAGTGTCCAGCATTTTGATTTAAGTCCAGACCTTAGCTTGTTTTCATTTGTCAATAGAGGAACGATAACTATCTCTTTCTAAGTTTCAAAATAAATCTTGCTAGTAGTATGTGTAACAGGGCATTCAAACATTTATTAAGAATATTTGGTATATGTTTTTTTTTCTTTTATTAAGAAAAGGAAAAGAAAAAAAAAAGTTTCCGCCTCCTCCCAGCCTCCCATTTCCCTCCCCCTCCTCCCACCCTTCTCCCCCTCCCCCCACTCCTCTCCCCCTCTCCCCACTCCTCTTGCCCTCCCCCCACACCCCTTCCCATTCCCTCTCCAGTCCAAAGAGCAGTCAGGGTTCCCTGCCCTGTGGAAAGTCCAAGGTCCTCCCCCTTCCGTCCATGCCTAGGAAGGTGAACGTCCAATAGCTCCCACCAAGACAGAACATGAAGTAGGATCAAAACCCCATCCCATTGTCCTTGGCTTCTCATCAGTCCTCATTGTCTGCCATGTTCAGAGAGTCTAGTTTTATCCCATGCTTTTTCAGTCACAGTCCAGCTGGCCTTGGTGAGCTCCCAATAGATCAGCCCCACTGTCTCCGTGGGTGGGTGCACCTCTCGTGGTCCTGACATCCTTGCTCATGTTCTCCCTCCATAAACTCCTCATTGCGACCTTGGGAGCTCAGTCCGGTGCTCCAGTGTGGGTCTCTGTCTCTATCTCCATCCATCACCAGATGAAGGTTCTATGGTGATATGCAAGATATTCGTCAGTATTGCTATAGGATAGGGTCATTTCAGGTTCCCTATCCTCAGCTTCCCAAGGGACTACACTGGGGACATCGCCTTGGGCTCCTGGAAGCCACTCTAGGTTCAAGTCTCTTGCCAACCCTAAGGTGGCTCCCTTAACTAAGATATGTGCTTCCCTGCTCCCCTATCCATCCTTCCTTTATCCCAATCATCCTGTTTCTCCATGTTCCCCCAATCCTCCCCTTCTCACTTTTCTCTCCCTGTCCCCCCTTATCCCCAACCCACCCCACCCCCAAGATCTCAAACATTGTGGTACTGGCATAAAAACAGAGAAGTCGACAAATGGAATCGCATAGAATACCCGAATTTTAACCCACAAACATATGATCACCTGATTTTCGATAAAGGGGCTAAAAGTATACAATGGAAGAAAGAAAGCATCTTCAACAAATGGTGCTGGCACAACTGGTTGTCAACCTGTAGAAGAATGAAAATAGACCCATATCTATCACCTTGTACAAAACTCAAGTCCAAATGGATCAAAGACCTCAATATCAGTCTGAACACACTGAACCTGATAGAAGAGAAAGTGGGAAGTACCCTACAACAGATGGGCACAGGAGATCGCTCCCTATGTATAACCCCAGCAGCACAGACACTAAGGGCAACATTGAATAAATGGGACCTACTAAAGCTGAGAAGCTTCTGTTAAGCAAAGGACACTGTCACTAAGATAAAAAAGGCAACCTACTGATTGGGAGAAGATCTTCACCAACCCTGCAACAGACAAAGGTCTGATCTCCAAAATATATAGAGAACTCAAGAAACTAGACTTTAAAATGCTAATTATCTCAATTAAAAAAACGGGGCACTGAACTGAACAGAGAATTCTCAAAAGAAGAATTTCAAATGGCCAAAAGACACTTACGGTCATGCTCAACCTCCTTAGCGATCAGGGAAATGAAAATCAAAACAACTTTGAGATATCATCTTACACCTGTCAGAATGGCTAACATCAAAAACACCAATGATAGCCTTTGCTGGAGAGGCTGTGGAGGAAGGGGTACCCTCATCCATTGCTGGTGGGAATGCAATCTTGTGCAACCACTTTGGAAATCACTGTTTCGGTTTCTCAGGAAATTTGGGATCAACCTACCCCTGGACCCAGCAATAGCACTCTTGGGAATATACCCAAGAGATGCCCTATCATATGACAAAAGCATTTGTTCAACTATGTTCATAGCAGTATTATTTGTAATAGCCAGAAGCTGGAAACAACCTAGATGCCCTTCAATGGAAGAATGGATGAAGAAAGTGTGGAATATATACAAATTAGAGTACTATGCTGAGGTAAAAAACAATGACTTCTCGAATTTTGCATGCAAATGGATGGAAATAGAAAACACTATCCTGAGCGAGGTAACCCAGACCCAAAAAGATGAACATGGGATGTATTCACTCATAATTGGTTTCTAGCCATAAATAAAGGTCACGGAGT
>NW_026068339.1:72960-99179 GCF_014885135.2 Alexandromys fortis
ATACTATAAAAGCATTTGTTCAACTATGTTCATAGCAGTATTATTTGTAATAGCCAGAAGCTGGAAACAACCTAGATGCCCTTCAATGGAAGAATGGATGAAGAAAGTGTGGAATATATACAAATTAGAGTACTATGCTGAGGTAAAAAACAATGACTTCTCGAATTTTGCATGCAAATGGATGGAAATAGAAAACACTATCGTGAGCGAGGTAACCCAGACCCAAAAAGATGAACATGGGATGGTTTCTAGCCATAAATAAAGGTCACGGAGTGTATACCTGGTGAACCTAAAGAAGCTAAATAAGAAGGTGAACCCAAGGTAAAACATAGTTATCCTCTTTCCTATGGGAAGTAGACAAAATTGGTATATGTTTTGAAAACTAACAATAAGATGAGTGTTCTGAATTTTATTTTATTTTATTTTTTTATTCAAAGTTTCCACCTCCCCCTGCCTCCCTTTTCCTTCCCCTCCCCCCTCCCCACACCCTACTCCCCTCCCCCTCCCTCTCCAGTCCAAAGAGCAGTCAGAGTTCCTTTCCCTGTGGGCAGTCCAAGGTCCTCCCCCCTCCATCCTGGTCTAGGAAGGTGAGCATCCAAACAGGCTAGGCTCCCACAAGGCCAGTATATGCAGTAGGATCAAAACCCAGTGCCATTGTCCTTGGCTTCTCAGCAGCCCTCATGGTACACGATATTCAGAGAGTCTGCTTTGTTTTAATTATACTGCATGTATTAAGATAACAATATGCTAGAATAATTTAAAATTCAAATGGACATTCAAAATTATAGAAAGCAATTGTTTTTACATTGGTCATCTACTATCTATCTAAAGGTTATTGAGTTTGTTCATAACTGCCTCTACATGCTGTTGTTATACATGCAACCACAGGTGATTCACAAATTATACTGTCCATTTCTATAGTAATCTACTGCTAATAATCAATTAAGATATTTTTCATTTCTAAATGGTCACAAAAGAAGGTTGATCTTAATATGCAGATACATAGGACCAAAGAAAACTCTTTAAATGGAATGGCCATTGTATAAAGCTCACAGATAATTAGAAAGTTCTTTCATCATTGATTGGGATTAGAAATAAGTTAAAGCTGTAGTGGAGAAGTTAACAATGTAACAGAACCTAAGATTATTGTTAGCTGTAGCGGTTTCCACACAAACAGGTAGTTTAATAGAAGTTAATATTAGTTAGATAGGAGATTCTGACCTTGGTTCCTAGAATAGAGTTGCATAATTGTCCATGTTAAAATTGTCAAGTTATACTTGAAATTGCCTCACCAAGAATATAAAACAAGGAACTTCTGAAATGACTGGCTTCATCACAGAAAGAAGGTGGTAATTCCATATACTATTTGGAGACAGGGTTTCTCAGTATATTTTTTGGAACCTGTTTTAGAACTCATTCTGTAGATCAGGCTGGCCTTGTACTCATAAAGTTCCACTTGCCTCTACCTCCCAAAGGCTGGGATTAAAGACAAGTGCCACTACCACCACTGGGCTTTTGCTTTTGTTTTCATGAGAAAATATTATGCTACTTTTGCCAATACCTCATATTTCCTTTTTCTTTCAAAATTAATTCATTCTTTGACTATGTTTTGCATAATTGTATTTGACTCTGAATACATTCATAAGCTTCATTCCCCCATTCTAGTCCACTTTCTCTTCTTTCTACAAGTCTATCTTCAATTTTTTTCTGTCTCTAGCTTCATTTTTATTTTTGTTTCAAAACTCAGTAAGTTTAGCCAGAGCTATAGGCATGAACATCAGTATGGGCCATCCACTGAATCATGGTGACTTACCAGTAGCTAAGCTGTCTCTTCTGGCATTTTTCAACAGGCAGTAGTTTCCCTGGGTGAGGCAGGCACCATAATCTTGTCAACCATCTGTGACTTGAGGCTCATTTAGATATAGACTCATTGTAGGCAACTAACGCTGTTGTAAGTTAATGATTCCAAGGACAATATTGGTAAAAAACTAATGAACAATCTTTCACTTCATCATCCAGCTCTTATATTCCTTCTTGTTCAATTACTGTAATATTTCCTGGGTCTTTAAAGAGATGACACAGATTTCCCACTTAAAGCTCTGTACTCAAATGTAACTTGTTCTCAGCATTTTGAGTAGCCATGAGTCTATATTAACTAATCTACACTATAAAAGGAAAACATATGTGGCCAAAGATGTTGTCAGCAGTTGTTTTTGTGTACAAACATAAATATATAGAAGTCTGTCAATCTGTGCAAATAATAATACCAAGAGGTCTCCTAGAGCCAGTAACCCCCCACAGACATGAATTTTTGGCCAGGTTTAGAGTCTTTTTAATGGTCTAGGCCTAAAATTCAATAAAAAAAGTGGTTACATCTAGTAACAGTAATATCACAAATCACCTCTAAGTTCAGGTCCCCTGCCAAGTCAATACTGAAGCATGGTGGTTAAAGCAATGGATATTTTTTTTTCTCCCAGCTGCCTGAATAGCACCTTTGATAACTCAGAAAGGTAAGAATTAGAGAGTAAAATTTAGTGAAGTCCAAGCACAATTTCTCTGTATCTTAAATACAAAGTATATACTATCTTCAGCAATAGTATTGTATAATCTAGGGATTGTGGGCAACCATTAGCAATGTCAACAGTATATGTTATTTTAGAGAGCCTATGGAGCCTTTTTGACAAACAGCTCATATGGAAATACCCTACAGTAGGCCTTGATCTTTTTGCTCACCATTGGCTTCTGGTATCTGAATTATCTATCCATGTAGGGACCGCCATTTATATATATATATATATATATATATATATGAGAATATCATACATTATCATACATGTATATAATATATTTTGATAATATCTAACTCCCTCTGTCCCCATCTCGTTCTTTGCTCATCCACACACCTCTTCCTCCCAATTGCATGGTCTTCTATTTTTAAATTTCATTTCATCTAAAAACACTGAGTTCAATGTGAGCTTCCAATATATGCATGCCAGAAGGACCGTTCATTTGATCATAAGTAACTTATGGGGGTACACACCCTTAAAATCATTGACTCTCTTCCACAGGAACTGTCAATACTTCCTTCCTCAGTTAGAAGTGGTGTCTGGAATGCCCATCTCCCAGGCATGCAGGAGGAGTGTTTGATGGCTTGATCTTGTGCAGGTCTTGTGTGGAAAACCACAATTATTTTGAGTTCATGAATAAAATGATACTTCTATGTCTTGAAGACGGTATTTTCATTAGAGCCTTTGTGGCCTCTGGCTCTTGCCATCTTTCCAACTCCTTTAACATGATGATTTTCTCAGCTTTTAGGGAAGGGATGTGACATGGATATTCTATTTGGGGTTAAGCACTCTTCAGACATTTATTATTTGCATATTAATCACTTGTAAGTACTCTCATTAGTTGTCATCCACCGTCAAAAGAAGGTTCTCTTATAAGATTTGATAACTGGACTATTGTATAGGGATATGTATGTCGAAGGCAATTTAATACAATATTTACATATTAAAATAACACTAGCAGATTCTCCTCTAATGTTTATGATCTCCCCAGCCATCATTTCTTTTACTTCTACACTTCCATAGACTGAACCTAGAATGAATTCAGAAAGTGGTTTATTACCCTCATAACAATTCATGGTGTTATTGTAACAATGGGCATATGTTACAGGCTCTAGTTCCCTCATCTCCCTTCAGTCTCCTCACCAACACTTTTTTTGCTCTTGTATCTATAGATATTATAATATCATTCCAGAGTTTTAGAAATGTTTCAAATACCACATATTTATAATTTGTCTTCCTAAGGCATTATTTATATAATGTAGGGCTATGCAAATTTGTAAAGAGCATGAAATAATGTATTCAGACTAAAAGTGTATATCTGAAATAGTTAACAAAATTAGTATGACATCATTTGACTTTGTAATATGGATCCCTTATTCATTGTTGTTAATGAAACTGAATATTGAAGCCAGCATGCTGTGTCCCAGTCTGTCTTAGGTTTATCAATGAGTAGCTGTGAGAATGTGAATAAATTTTTTAAACTGCTCATACTTCAACCCTGTTCATCTGTAAAGTAACGGTAATAAATCTGTCTTGTTATTTGGAGTGTATTATTAGTTTTTGTAAAAAAAATACTTTAGACAATATCCTGTCTGTAATAAGTATTGTATAATATTCAGCATAACTAATAATGTCATATTATCTAAATGACCAACAAAAGTGTTATCAAAGTATTTTCTAAATGAATAGAACATATTTATTGTGTTTTCTAAGACAATAACAAAAATTCCTGTGCTATATCCTTTATAAAATTGCCTCAAATATACTATTCTTTTTTAAGATTTATTTATTTATTATTTATTAAGCAGACAATGTACTGTTGGCAAGGAAGGCACCAGGTCTCATTACAGATAGTTGTGAGCCACCATGTGGTTGCTGGGAATTGAACTCGTGACATCTGGAAGAGCAACCAGTGCTCTTATCCTCTGAGCCATCTCTCCAGCCCCAAATATACTATTTTTAATTCAGTTATCAGAGGTAATATGTCAACTTATAAATATATAACAACTATTGGCCACAAATCTAAAATTCACTCTTAATGATTCAATAATACATTGTTAACCTGATTTATATAGTGATTATAAAATTTAGTTAATATATACAAAGTACTATTTTTCTATTAATGATTTGTTTATGCTCAGTAATAGCACTATAATTCAAAGCAATGTTTAGTTTTCCAACAAAGCAAATGTTTACTATATATCTTTTGAATATTACTAAAATTCATTTGAATGTGGAGATAATATGTGCTTTGGTATCAAACAATAGGAAGTGAGAACAATAACTGGTAAGGAATAAATTTTGAATAGAAAGTGTAATAAACACTCTTTCATGCATAGGGGAAAAGAAATTTGGATATATTACTTTTGACTTAAAGAAAAATAATTAATTGAGAAAAATTTTGATGCATAGAATTTTTATCAAATTTTTGCTTCTTATTTGTAAGTTAGCCAGTATCTGTCTTCGCTGATATTTTAACTAGTAATAGTACATTTGAGGTAAGGTTTTACAGGATAATGCTGCTATCAGTGAATCAGTTTTAAAAGTAGATTCTATATTACTTAAATATTCATTAAATAGACTTTTTTCTTCCTGACTTCACATTCTGCAAACACAAATATAAACTGGCTGTGAGAAAGTGATAGTGGCCATAGTTAATATTAGCTGAAATTGATTGGTCTGTAGTTTAAAAACACTAGGTTGCAAGTTATCAGTTATGAATATTACATTTTTCTTATAAGGCTGTTTTACAGTAAGATGTAAACATGAAATCAGATCAAACGCTTGGTTGAGAATGATACAAAGTAAATATATATCTATGAGAAATAGTGTATTCCAGAAAACTGATATCTGAATACATCTTACAGTAATTAAAAACTTGGTTTAATATTTCCTGAGAATATTACTATTTAAATTGGTAGTTAATTTTGCTGATTTATAGTTAGAAGAAACATCTGGAATAAGAAAATCAGAGGATTGTGAAAGAACTTAAAGCTTTATGATTACTTAATCATAAAACCAATATGACACCATTCATCAAATTAAACATATCTGCTACCTATTTGATGAATTTTCTATGTTAAAGACAAATAAGGAATTAAATGGTTTGAGTCAGGATCTGGCTCTAAAAGTCTTTGAAAAATAAAATTATGATAAGATTTTATTTAATAATTGAGGCCTACACAAATGTTGTATGACACTATTGTTGGTACTATGTGAGCAAACTTCTAATTAACCTAGATAGGAAGCTGGTATAAGAGGTCCTTCTGTATTTGTGTTGCTTTTATTGGTTATTAAAGAAACTGCCTTCGCCTTGTTGATAGGGCAGTACTTAGGTAGGTGGAGAAGACAGAACTGAATGCTGGTAAGAAGGACAGAGTAGCAGACATCATGAAGCTCCTGCCTAAGACTGACACTGGTTAGAATCTTTCCCGGTAATCCATGACCTTGTGGTGTCATACAGATTATTAGAAATGGGTTGAATCAAGTGAGATTTAGCCAATAAGAGGCTAGAGATAATGGGCCAGGCAGTGTGTAAATGAATGCAGTTTCTGTGTGATTATTTTGGGTATAAGCTAGCAGGGTGGCCAGGATGAAAAGCAGGCCCTCTCTCCATACCAGACTGGCACACAATGTGGTAAACTGACTCCACATAAAACCTGAGAGGGCTTGAAAAGGAATTCTAGATACAGATATAGAGTTTAAAACAGCTTTTTGCTGTGTGCTAGTGGCATGCCATAGAGAGATTTTCTTGACTCAGCAAAAAAAAAAAAAAAAAAAAAAAAAAAAAAAAAAAANAAAAACTGCACCATTATAAAACAAAGCTTCCTGGACCCTGTTGCTGGTGCAAACTCCACCTATGGAACATTTGTGGGCCTGGATGTTTGTGTGACCACTTGGGGTCAGGAACAAAGTACCTGAGACCATGCCTGTGGCTTGGCAGTCCCTGCCTGAGCAGGGAGTGAAGTCAGGTCTACTAGACTTGGGCAGGTAGGAGAGCATGGTGGATTCCCACCACCATACAGAGAGATATTTCCAATCTGCACAGTGCTCTGCATGGCAGATTTGGCTGTAACTCAGAAGTGTTTATGTGCTACATGCTTATTCTCAGGGTTTGACTACTGAGCACAGCTTCTGCCTGGTGGCCCCAGAGCTAGTAGAAATGGTAAGTCCACCATTTTGAAATTGGAGAGAGGTGGATCCAACATCCAGAGCAGCTGCAACCAAGCTGGTTAGCATTTTAAAAGCTCGTCAATACAGTAGAGAATTAAAGACAATGCAAGAGGAGAGATTTAGACATAAAAGACCTATAAATGGGTCATAGTGTTAGATAACATTGTAGGCTTGGGAAAGAGAAGAAAAAGAGTACACAAAGTCATAAAATAAAGTTAATGCTTTAAAAAAGGGGTAAAGTCTTTAAAGAGACAGAGTACAGATAGACACAGATAAAAAAAAAATAAAGAAAAATAAGCCATGTAAAAACGAAAAATTCACAGATAGTCTGGATTCTGTGTATTATTGTGTTTTCTTTGAATTTTTTCACTGTGAAGGAGCTAAGAACAGAGAGACGTTTCATTGTGTGGGCTGCTATGTCAAACCAACATGTATATTATAAAGGTATCTTGACTTCAGAAGTTGGGTCCAAGAATATGATGCTTTGGAAAAGAGGTTCTTCTTTTGTTTTCACAGAGAATGTGACCCTGCAGATTGCTTCTAGACCAATATGGTATGATAGACCACACCCTCCTGAGAGGTTGCTGTAAACACCCTCAAAAAAATGTTTCAACCAACTGCCGACTGAGATGAATCTAGCATACAGGATAAACCATGAAATACCTGAATAATGGTGCCCCCATATAGCACAAAGTAATTTAGAGAGAAAACAACTATGCCCATATTCTTAAATGTTGCTTATAAATGTTCTTTTACATTTAAAGGGGG
Organism: Alexandromys fortis; assembly: GCF_014885135.2. Lineage (NCBI taxonomy): Eukaryota > Metazoa > Chordata > Mammalia > Rodentia > Cricetidae > Alexandromys > Alexandromys fortis. The sequence goes on from NW_026068339.1 coordinate 80,469, forward strand.
ATATGATATAGATATGAATAATTTGCGTTGGTATGGATTTTCCTTTATTGATATAAATTTAAGGTCAATTTTGTTATATGTATATGTAATTCTGATATTGATTAAGGTATTGTGATTGTGTAGCTTATTTTAAAATGTAAGCTATAATTAGGAAATATAGGTTGTTAATGGATAACCATTGATAATAGTCAAGCTTCTAGTCATTTTAGTTAGATTTTCTAGATATATAGAGATATATTACAGTTAGATAGGCATTCTTCATATCTTTCGAAGACTACAAACTATGACATTTAAAATGTTTTAACAACTGAATGTTTTTCATGACAGTGAGACATATCTGCTCCTGGCAGCATCAAGCTACTTCAAGAGGAACATGGGCATTGAAGAGGCTCTGTATGGAGTTGGTTAGCCATTTGGTCAAGAAACTACTCTTACCTGAACTGGTGCATAAACTGGTCAATAAAGAACCCACAGAGAGATGACTGCTGAACTTGCCTAAAGGTGAGATGATCCTATGGGGTTCCTGATTCATGAAAGAGTCTGAGAAACATTCTGCAGGACACAAAAGAAAGTGACTGAACTGCTTTTAAAATTTCCTGCTTCATGGAAAAGACTGCTGAATACTATGAGCCTGTAGGCTCAAGATGGATACCCCAACAGTACAGAATAACTTTGGGTGACTGTATAGGCAGCAAGATGTCTCTGTTATTTCTAGAGTTGTGGAAGTTGCTTAATTCCTGTTTACTTAGGTAATATTATATCCTTCTAGAATCTTTGATGGAGATGAAGAATTTATAGTTTGTTATAATTTTCCTTAGTTATGATAAACAAAAAAGTAGATATAAATTTTGTAACTGTAATTCTGGCTTGATAACTGTTTTGTTATATGTAATTTTACTATATTAAAGTTAAAGCCTTCCTTTTTGTTTAAACAGAAAAGGGGAAGTGGTGTAGGAGGTCCTTCTGCATTTGTGTTGCTTTCATTGGTTATTAAAGAAACTGCCTTGGCCTAGTTGACAGGGTGGAACTTTGGTAGGCAGAGAAGACAGAAATGAATGCTGGGAAGAAGGACAGAGTGGCAGATGCCATGAAGCTCCTGCCTGAGACTGACGCTGGTTAGAATCTTTCCTGGTAAACCATGACCTTGTAGTGTTATACAGATTATTAGAAATGGGTTGAATCAAGATGTGAGAGTTAGCCAATAAGAAGCTAGAGATAATGGGCCAGGCAGTAATTTAATTGATACAATTTATGTGCAGTTATTTTGGGTGTTAATCTAGCCAGGTGACTAGCCCAACAACCAGGCCCTTACCTCCTACTACAAGAACCAATTACAAACAAAACTAAGGATCTTAGAATAGTGCTATTTGGTGAATAAGGGTTTTGTTGTAATTGCTTATAAGAATATGAGTGAGTATTACTCACAGTAGCAGAAAGACTCACAGATAGCTACTTCACAGAATGCCCACTCTAGCAGGAGTGAGAAATGACAAAAGTTGGAAACCTAGAGTGCACTGCAGAACATACAGGAAACTCAACAAATTGTAGTGTTTTTTATTAGGTAGTTCAGTGGGTCCTAGTCTCTTTCAGGGAACTTATATATCTCTACTTCTTTCAGATGTTTAGCTTATCTGAGAGCATCTCTCAACAATCCTTCCTGTTTTATATGCTCAGAGAAGAGTGGAACATACTGAATCTGGTCATTATCAGTGGCCTCATGAAACCCTTGCATTGTTTATTTTCAGAGCTTAATGAGCTTTCCTGAAGGAAGGACTGTTTCAGCCCCCCTTTAGAAAACACTATTGTTTCACCTTCCTATAAACATCCTATGTCTAAATAAGCTTCCTTCCAAATGGAAGAGTTTAATCAAAGAGGAAAATGGTTATGCAACTAATTTCAACATTATTATCTTTGTATCAATTATTTGTACTAGTAAATATTTTGCTGGCATTGGTTCACATTTATCAAAGAGTTTTAGAATCTATCCTTCCTAAAACTAGAATCTAAAATTTGCATGGTGTTTGTCATTAAAAATGTGTCATGTTAGCAGAAGAGATACCATTATTTTCATAGTGTGCAGAGTATTCAAGATAACCACAAAACCAGAAAAAAACTACTTTCTATCAATATGATAATCTGTATTGTTAAAATATTGATAGTTACATGCTTACTATAGTACCTTAGAAATGAGAAATAATAAGTTCTGCTTCTAGAACTACTACTTTGACTATTAGACAAAGCATGTTTTAAAAAGATAGAAGATGTGCCAGAAGAGATGACACAAATGTGTGAAACTAAAACTGTTGTACAATGACTATAAAAGTAGAAATATTCTATGGAATAATCCTTTTGCACACTGATAATTTGTCATCGTGAATGGTTTGTAAAGAAACTGACTGATCAATAGCTTAACAGAATAAAGTCAGGCAAGAGAGCCAAACTGAGAGTGATGGAAGAAATGAGTAGTGTTAGGGGAGTCACTAGGAGATATAGAGGGAGGAAACCATGTTGGAGCTATTGTGCAAATAGACAAGGGAAAAGATTTAAATTAAAATGTAAGATTTGGCTAGGAACAAGCCTGAGCTATTGTACCAGCATTTATAATTAATATAAGCCTTGGAGTGGTTGCTTGGAAGATGCAGGTGAGACAAAAATACTCCATCTACATAGGTGTTACAACATGGGGCCAGAATTTCCACATAAAACCTGAGAAAACTTTAAAAAGTTCTCCAAACAAAAGCAAAGCCAAGCATGGCTTCCTAGATTTCTTTCTCTCATACATGGGTGCCAATACAGAGAAGCAACTTCCACCCACTGACTTTGAACTTCAGCTACCAGTGCTAGATGACAGGGTATTATGTGTGGCACGTTTGAGACTTTGCTATGCAGACAGAAAAGATTGCACATGTACAATAAGGAAAAATTAAGATTAAAAAGACCTGTAACTGTTTCAAAATGTACAAAGGCTTAGAAGGGAAAATAAAAAGGGTATAGACTATAATAGCAAAAAATGCATATATGTATAGAGTTTTAAAATAAAAAATATCCTTAAAGGGGAATAAGGTAAAATAAAAAATAAGACATGTAATGATGAAAAATATACAGAGATTCTGGATCCTATATGTTATTGAGTTTTCTTTTGTTTCTTTGGCTACTAAGAGATATTGGATTATAAGAAAGATAATCGATTAAATCAACCTAGATATTTTTAAATGTCTTGACTTCAAAATGTAAAACAGAAGATATTTACTTAGGGAAAAAAGATTATACTTTTATTTCTACAGAAAATGAGAGATTGTGGATTCATTCAAGGTTAAAGAGAATGAGGTTTGATCAAAGAAGGCCACTTGAAATCCTGGCTAAAACCATAAATAAACATGGAAGAACTATGAGACATGAGATATTTTTTTATCTGCTCAAACACATAACAAAAATTTATTTTTGACTTACATGTATACAATGCATAATCTATAGTTGCATTAATTCAGATATGTATGTTACTTTCAAAAGTTTATTTTTGGAACAATGGTAAGAGACTCCAATTAAAATGCCTAGCTGAGGTTATCCAGCATCAAGAAGAGCTACAATGCTGAAGACTAAGTTCATACAGCTTCACAAATTATTCTAGTCAAGACCAAAAAATTATCCTGATTTTATAAAGATACTCCCAAAGATTACCAGCACCTGCCAACATAAATATAATGAAAAGGGGTATGAAATGCCATCTTCTAAACCAGTGGCTCTCATCTTTCTAATACTGTGAGGAAGGACCTTTAAAAGAAATCCCACACTAGCTCAAAATTGAGAATAATAAAGGGTTATTTATTTAGTGGTAGACTCACAAATCAAAATCTTTTGCTGGAACAGAGAACCCAATCGCACAGCCAGAAAACATGACTCATGTTTTAAATCAGCATGAATAATATAAGAGGACACATCCAAGTGGGCAGATAAGTTAAAGGCTACTGGTGGTAGGAATTCCTACAAACCCTCCCTCATTTGTTTAAATAAGAGATTTCTAAACCTAATACAAAATTATATGCAATAAGAACAAATACATCAAACAAGAAACACATGATAAATGTTTCAATAATTATCCTATGCTAGTGAGTTTACATATTTATAATAAATAATTTGGCCAAGTCATGAGAGGAAAGTAACTACAACTATCTACTCTTCAACCCCATTGAAAATCTGAGAAGGGAAATAATATTATTTGAGTAAACAAGAATTGCAATCAAGCAACTTCCAAAAATGTACAACAAATGACAGAGACAGCTGGCTACCTTGGTAATCACCCAAAGCCTCATTTGCAACATTGGAGAAACCAAAATTCACTAAGGGGTAGAGTAACTGACAGACCATTTTCAGAGGCAAGAAATTTTTCAAAACCATCTTACACAATCTTGGCAAGATTTGACAGTCTTTTTCTTTGTATCCTTCTTGCCCTGTCCGGACATCATGCATTTTGTCAGTTGTCAATGCATGGGCATTTCCTTTCCAAAAGGCCAGATTTGCCAGGAAGAAAACAAGCTTGAAGCTCCTTTTGTACTCTACATTCTCTTTGGAATTGATCAGTGCTGCCTGGAGCAATTGTGTCTCATGTCAACAGAAACCTAAGTTATTTAAATGCCATATTCTACAGCTCTTTGCAGTGGTTGAAGATTACCTATCTATGCAGAATACAATCTCTATCTAAAGAGCCTGATTAGTCAAACTATAAGTATGACAAACATAGATGACTATTGATCTATAATTTTAATACCTATAGAACTTAAAGACTAATACATCATATTAAATATTATACAATAAACAACTGTGCAAAAATGAAGACAATGCTATCAATATGGAAACAATGTATAAATTTCTTAATCAGAGGTAGAAATGCACACTACAATATGATAAATATATACATTGCAATATGGTAAGTATATTCTAAAATTGTATCAATATACAAAAATGTTTTAAGCAGAGGTAGAAGTATGCATGCATACAATATGACAAAATAACTTCGCCTATGTATACAAATATGCTTGATGAAAGTAGGATCATATTCAATGTAATTTAAGTTTGTATCAATATACAAGAATCCATACCAATGTAAATTCTCTATAAATAATAGCTCACAAGTATCCACTCTTTTACTCACTATTATTATTAGTGTGAGTAAGCTCACACTAATTTTTATCCCATCCAATTTTGCTTTTATTTCAAAGATATCCCTGAGCCTACAAAATTTCCCCCCAACCCCAAACACTATCCCAATTATAATCAATCCCTAAATGATTTCCCTAACCTTGAGGACAAACTTTGTTGGGAGAGGTACATCATCTTCTAGAATTACTTCCAGGTGTCATGGGATATTGTTATTTTTCTGGAATCAATTGAAAGTAAAATGATGGTTACATTACAAGATTACTGTCTGGTATAATTGCAAACAGTATCTGAATATTTGGTGGGGATTTTCTGAAGTTCCTATTTGGAGTTCTGGCCAGAAATTTGTAAAAAAAAAATGCACCATTTCAGTTAATCGATTTAGAACCATATTCAGCAGCTGTACCCCAAAACCCATTTTATGGAAACACTATCAGTATCATGATGTCATATCAACCAGGTTGAGTTGTTGTTGTGGGGTCCCATCTTCTTCCTGGAAACTTCAAATATTAGTGAAGAAAAATTCATTGTTCATTGTGGAAAACTTGAACCTTATTTACATAGATATATACAGACATATATTCAATGAAAGGTACTATAGAGACAAAAATAATTATGAATAAAAGTATTTTTTTCTGAATTTATTCTTATTTCTGTCCCATACCAGATGGCTCTCTATATGAGACAGAAACTCTGAAAAAAAAAAATATATATATATATATATATATATATATATATAAATTTTGATCACCCTGTTCTTATAAGTCATAATCATTTTTTCTTGATGATTCTTATTTTACTTTTCCTTTTGTCAGTATCCAAATATCCAGGGTCTCTTGAATTTTTGAAGATGAGTATTTCCTCTAAAGACAATAGCAGGAGCCTGTCCAAACTCTTATGAGGTTTTCTTTTCACCTGTATGATTTTCATCCTTGTAGATGAGCTGTCATTTCTGTTTTTCCAGAGGTTTCTCCTTTTCTTATTTTTTTTATGTTTCTCATTTACAAACTGAAACTTTGTTAATTTTGATGGCATCTGTATTTTTTTCTTCTCTTGTAGAAACAAGACCAAAACCCTGTCACCAACTTAACACATCTCCTGGCTGCCATTGTGAGGTCAACAAGTCCTTGAAATAATCCACTTGATTTTTATTTCAGAAGACTTCTATTATCTAATGTCTCTTTGCTGCTATTATGCCTTTCTCATTAGCATTGGGAAATTTCAAGGTTATGGAAGCATTATTCATTCTATTTTGTTTGTTTACTATATCCTTTAAAGTTTTATTTGATCTTTCTATAATTGCCTGACCTGTAGGATTGTGTGCTATACCTATAATATGCTTAATATTATAATAAGTAAAAAGTGTTTTGTTTTCTTAGAGACATGTGATGGACCATTATCTGTCTTTATTTGTTCAGGCATACCTATGATGGCTATAACTTCTAATAAATATGTGATAACTAAATCAGCCTTTTATGAGGTTAAAGCAGTTGCCCACTAAAAACCTGAAAAAGTGTCAATGGTGTAGTGTATGTATTTTAATTTTCCAAATTCTGCAAAGTAGAAAACAACCATCTGCCAGATTTCATTTATTTGACTACCCTTTGGGTAAGTACCTGCAGTCAGTGGTTTTTGGTTATAGAAAAAAAAAAAAAACCAAGTAGAACATATCTTTATAATCTCCTTAGCTTGTTGCCATTGTAATAGAAAACTCTTTCTTTAAACCTTTTCTATGCTGTGATTATTTTTATGGAATTCTGAGACCTACAACATGCTTCCAAACAATAATTCATCAATTTCTGCATTACCTTGTGATAGAGGACCTGAAAGACCCATATGGGATCACATGTGCATTATGTATATGGGACAACACCTATTCCTGATAATATCTTGAACCTCTTTGAATAATGAAGTCGTTTCTGTATCATCTGTTATAAATTCAGCAGTTAAATATGCAAGACAACTATTTCTGCAAATTAATTAATTAATTAAGAATAATTAATTATATTAAAAGGTTCTTTAAAATGCCTTAGCACCATGAGAATAGCATGGACTGAATTATAAAGGCTTTGGTTCACTTTACTTAATTCTTCTTATTTATAACCTGCGTTCCATGATTTATTTGCACTGGTATAAAATGTATGGGCTCCAGTTACTGGAGCATCATGTACAATTTGGGGAAGAATCCAAGAATTTTTTTTCAAAGGTTAAGACTATTGCTTTGAGGATAGTTACTATTAATTTCTCCCAAGAACATATGAAAATCTCTTTGCCATGGTTCATTGTTTTCCCAAAACTTTTTTTTTAGTTCATCAGTAGTAAAAGGCACTATAATCTCTGCTGCGTCTATACCTGCTAATTGATAAAGTCCCAATTTAACTTTTATAAGTAATTCAGAGAACTTTCCACATATTTTTTTTTAAATTTTTTACTTAGTTTATGGTAAAAAAAATCATTCTAAGATAATATCATCCTTCTGCATTAAAATTATTGTAGGAGAAATTCTGGAAGGCAATATGTCTAGAATACAATGAAGTTTTGGATTCGCTCTATCCACATGTGCCTCCTGTAATTTCTTCTCAACAATTGTCAATTCCTTTTCTGCTTTAGCTGTTAATTCTCTAGGAGTATTCAAGTCTTTATGGCCATATAAGGTTTTGTTTAAATGAATTATAGATTAGGTATTATCCCAACAGCTGGTTGTATACTGGAAATGTCTCCTAACACTCTTTGAAAGTCATTAAGAGTCTGAAACTGATGTCTCATAATTTTTTGCCTTTTGTGTTCTAATTTTCTCTAAAACTATTATATAACCTAGGTAATTGACAGAATATCCTCTCTGTAATTTCTCGGGAATAATTTGTAAACCCCATTTTGCCTAAACTTTCTTTACTTCTTCAAACATTCTTACTAAAGTATTTGAATCTGATAAAAATGTCATCCATGTAGTGGTAAATTATAGACTTAGAAAATTGCTTATGTATTATTTTCAATGGCTGACATACAAATATTGGCATAGAATGGGTCTTTGAGCATTACTTGTGGGAGGAAAATCATTGTTATCATCTAGTAGGCTAAGAATTTTTATAAGTAGGCACTGTGAAGACAAATATTTTTCTATCCTTTTCTTTTAAAGGTATAGTGAAGAAATAATCTTTCAAGTCAATAACTATAAGAGACCTTCCTTTTGGTAATAAAGAAGGCAGGGGAATTCCAGATTGTAGAATTCAATCCATAGGTTGAATTAACTTGACTGCTCTTCGATCTGTCACCATTCTCCATTTAGCAGGTTTCTTTTTAACAACAAATACAGAAGAATTCCAAGGGCTGATTGATTCTTGAATATCATGAGCATTTATTTGTTGTTGTACCAGGTATTCTAAAGCCTGCAGACTTTCTTCAGTTAGAGTCCACTGTTTAAACCATATTGGTTTCTTACTTAACACGTTTTAAGGTAGGGCTGTTGGTACCTCTAAAGGTTTGCTTCTTTCTTTGTGTTCTTGTACAGCCTAAATGGTGGGTAACATTTTGTATAGTACCTTGTATTATATTTCCCAGAATTATGAGTTCAGGACTGCAGGAATGTTAATCTGGGTATTCCCTTGCTGTAACAGGTCACAAACCCATCAATTTACTGCAATATTAGCCACATATGTCCTCATCTTCTCTCTCTGATGCTCTGGCTCTATGCAGTCAACTCATATTGTGCTCTGTTTAACTTGAGATATGGTTCCAATTCCTAGTAACTTAACATCTGCCCTTGAAGAAGCCAATTTGGATGCCAAGATTCTGGAGTAATGATATTTATATCTGTCCCCATGTCTATCAAATTAACAATTACAATACCATTTTTTTTTGTACTCTTAGTTTTGTTCTTTAATGATTTAGAGAAGTCTTCCAGAATAGGTTTCCTATTTACTGTAAGAATTTTTGATTTATACTCCATGTTTATTCCATCATCCAGAACAGTATGGTTTTCTACAGAATGCTCTGTTTTTTTTTTTTTTTTTTTTTTTTTTTTAATTTCTCTTGTGAGACATGTCTTCCACAATGACTGGGCATGACTGGAAGACTTTTGCTTGGGGGCCTGTGAGAGGCCCATTAGTCCTCCTATTCTTGCCATTCCCAGATGAGATATTATTCATAGGAATTCCTTGTCTACAGTCTATTCTCAGATGTCTCATTCTACCACAATTAAAACATTTGGCATTTTGATGTCTCCTCATTCCTTTGAAAATTGCTTCTCCTACCCAAGATTCAGTATTATAGTCAAAGGTCTCAATGTTCATTGCATGTAGGATCCATTAATCCATAGGTGATGATCTAAGCTTTAAAGGCCCAAGGATCTTTTTGCATTTTAAGTTGTCATTTTCAAAAGCCAGAGATTCACTAAGTACTCATCTAGCATCTGGGTCTGTTACTCCTATTTGGACAACTTTAGTTAATCCTTATAAAAAGTTACAAAAGTGTTCGCTCTGGTCCTGTTTAACCCTGGTGTATGATTCAAATCATTTTCCTAGTTCTTGAATCCTGTCCCAAGCATTTAAGGCTGCTTTGTGGCATAGGGAAAAGGTGTTTTCATCATAAAAAGCTTGAACCTGTAAGTTAGTATAATTGCCCTCGCCAAGAATTTGATCTTGGGAAATTGTAAGTCCATTTGTTTTTCCTTGTTGTTCTAAAATTTTAGCCTCTTTTCTGAAATAACATTTAAACATCAACAGGGGCCCATCTTTCAGGACTGTGAAACTAACTGAAGCCATTCATGTGGTGTTATCTTAATGCTAGAAGCCCATGGCTTTATCATCTCCTTAACAAATGGAGAATGCAAGCCATAAGTTACAACAGTTTGCTTAATTTTTTTTAGAACATTCATTCCTATAGGTATTAATTTACCTTATTTGGGTCCTTTTGGGCCTTTAGAACTTGATACTTTGTCAGAATATATTAAAGGGTAGGAAGCTAAAACCCTGGGTAAGTCATCTCTGACAGCTACCGGTGACCGTGAATCTTGTCCTTGTGCTTTCTTTCCCTATTAATCAGCTCCAGTAATTTCTTCAATCATTTCAAATATTTTTACTATTATCATTTTTAAAGCCTGAATCTTCTGGCCTGTATAAATTTCTAGTAATTTCATTCAGGGAACTAGCCTCTGGTCCTCATTTTCCACATGTGATTCCAAGGTCTGAAGTTTCTTCTTTAAACATCAACCTCATCTTTGGACATTGTTTAAATAGCATGCAGATTGCCATCCTGGAGAGATACTCTATCTGCTAACTTATAATAACTTTTTAACAAATTTTGACAAATTCAACAGTATGAATTCTTTCAGATAATTTCTCAATATCCTTAGACATGGATTCATTTTTGCTTGTCAAATTAATGTTACCCTTTTTAATATTATTAATTATTTCAGTTATCTTTTGATTTTTCATGGTATTTATCCTGTCAACTAGCTGTTTGTTATTAGTCTGTAAAGACTGTATCATTTCTAAAAGTGCCTCATTGTTTCTTAAGGATAGAATATGAAGAAAAAAACTGAGTCCCAATATCCAATAAATAGTTGGATAACCATAACCATATAAGTCTTGCAGAATACAATTCATAATATCTGCAAAAACGTTACTAAAAGTTTCAATGTTAATATAGTCTGCCATATTGATTTATTAATTGCCTGTTATGAGGTCAGGTAAATTGTTTATTTTATTTTATTTATTTATTTAAAATTTCCACCTCCATCCATCCTCCCATTTCATTCCCACTCCCCTCACTCCCCTCACTCTCCAGTCCTAAGAGAAGTCAGGGTGCCCTGCCCTGTGGGAAGTCCAAGGTCCTCCCCACTACATCCAGGTCTAGGATGGTGAGCATCCAAACAGATTAGACTCCCACAAAGCCAGTACATACAGTAGAATCAAAACACAGTCCCATTGTCCTTGGCTTCTGAGTCAGCCCTAATTGTCAGCCACATTCAGAGAGTCCGGTTTGATCACATGCTCCATCAGTCCCAGTCCAGCTGGCCTTGGTGAGCTCCCATTAAATCAGTCCCACCGTCTCAGTGGGTGGACGCACCCCCTGTGGTCCTGAGTTCCTTGCTCATGTTCTCCCTCCTTTGGCTCTTCATTTGGACCTTTGGAGCTCAGTCCAGTGCTCCAATGTGGGTGTCTGTCTCTATCTCCATCCTTCGCCAGATGGAGATTCTATGATGATATGCAAAATATTCACCAGTGTGTCTATAGGAAAAGGCCAGTTCAGGCACCCTCTCCTCTGCTGCCCATGGGCATAGTTGGGAAAATCCCCTTGGACACATGGGAACCCCTCTAGAGCCAAGACTCTAGCCAACCCTAAAATGGCTCCCTTAGTTAAGATATCTTCTTCCCTGCTCCCATATTCACCCTTCCTCCATCTCAATTATCCCATTCCCCAAAACTCTCCCCAATCGTCCACTTCTCTCTTCTCTCTCCCCATCTCCCCTTCCCCCCCAACCCCCCAACCCCTTCTTCCAACTTTTGCCCAGCAATCTTGTCTACTTCCAATATCCAGGAGGATAAATATATGTTTTTATTTGGGTTCACCTTCTTATTTAACTTCTCTAGGATCATGATCTATAGGCTCAATGTCCTTTGTTTATGGCTAGAATCCACTTATGACTGAGTCCGTATGATATTCCCCTTTTTGGGTCTGGGTTATCTCACTCAGTAATGAGTTTTTTATTTCCATCAATTTGCATAAAAAAATTCAAGATGTCTTTTTTTTCTGCTGAGTAGAACTCTAAAGTGTATATGTGCCACATCTTTATCTATGCTTCTATTGAGGGGCACCTAAGTTGTTTCAGGGTTCTGGCTATTACAAATAGTGCTGCTGTGAGCATAGTTGAACAAATGCTTTTGTAGTATGATTGGGCATCTCTTGGGTATATTCCCAAGAGTGGAATTGCTGGATCCTTAGGTAGGATGACTCCCAGTTTCCTGAGAAACCGCCACACTGATTTCCAAAGTGGTTGCACAAGTTTGCATTCCCACCAGCAATGGGTGAGTGTTCCCCTTACTTCACAACCTCTCCAGCATAGGTTATCATTGGTGTTTTGATTTTAACCATTCTGACAGGTCTAAGATGGTATCTCAAAGTTGTTTGCAGTTTCCTGAGTGCTAAGCAGCTCAAGCATGACCTTAATTGTCTTTTGGCCTATTGAACATCTTCTGTTGAGAATTCTCTGTTCAGTTCAGTACCCCATTTTTAAATTGGGTTAATTAGAGTTTTATTGTCTAGTTTCTTGAGTTCTTTATATAATTTTGGGATCAGACCTCTGTCTGATGTGGTGTTGGTGAAGATCTTGTCCCATTCCGTAGGTTGTCATTTTGTCTTAATGACAGTGTCCTCTGCATTACAGAAGCTTCTCAGTTTCAGGAGGTCTGATTTACTCATTGTTGCTCTTATTGCCTGTGCCATGTATTGCAGACTACTTCCCACTTTTTCTTCTATCAGGTTCAGTGTGGTGGGATTTATATAAAGGTCTTTAGTCCATTTGGACTTGAGTTTTGTGGATCTATTTTCATTCTTCTACATGTTGATATCCAGTTATGCTAGCACCATTTGTTAAAGATGCTTTCTTTCTTCCATTGTATAATTTTAGCTCCTTTGTCAAAAATTAGGTGTTCATATGTTTGTGGGTTAATATCTGGGTCTTCAGTTTGATTCCATTGGTCAACATCTCTGTTTTTATGCCAATTCCAAGCTGTTTTCATTACTCTAGCTCCATAATAGAGTTTGAAGTCAGGGATGGTAATGCCTCTGGAGGTACTTTTATTGTATAGTATTGTTTGGGCTATCCCAGTTTTTTTTTTTTTCCATATAAAGTAGATTATTGTTCTTTCAAGGTCTGTGAAAAATTTTTTTGGGATTTTGATGGAGATTGCATTGACTCTATAGATTGCTTTTGGTAGAATTGCCATTTTTACTATGTTGATCCTCCCAATCCAAGAGCATTGGAGATCCTTCCATTTTCTGGTATCCTCTTCAATTTCTTTCTTCAAAGCCTTAATGTTCTTCAGGTAAATTGTTTTAGGTGTAATATTCTTTATTGTCCAGCAGGTGTTGTGGTTGCAGAGTCATGACTAGCAGCAATACAACTGGTGGCAAGACAAATGGTCCTGAGCCACTTTAGTTTCCCACCTTGTACTAGTTAAATATTAAGGAATATGTCTTGCTTGACAAATTAAAAGCAATTAAATCAATTCCATACACAGAGCAAGAAGCCAAGAACTCATGGGCAGGGAGCACAAACTGGAGGCTGCACAATAGATACCACAAATACAAGAAATGTGGCAATCTGAGTGGGAATGTTCGAGAGCTTGCCAAATTTCTAAGTTGCTGCAGGCAGTTAGCTCTGCCTTGGTGGGGATTTTACAAAAAAAAAAAAAAAAAAAAAAAAAATCACAAGCCATGAGGGGCAGTTTTGGGATTCTTTCTGGGCTGTGGACCAGTTAGGCCTATACACTATCCATTTAGTAGTTGTGGAGTCCGAATCCTTGTGGGTGCCAGATGAAGAGTGCTCAAAAGAATTCCCCCAGTAGCACAAAACTGAGAATATTAAAGGGTTATTTATTTAAGGGTAGACTCACAAATCACAATCCTCTGCTGGAATGTGGGAAGGCAACCAAATCCCAAAGCTGAAAAAGAGACCAGATGTGCACTTTAAATGGACGTAAATAGTATAAGAGGCTACACCCAAGTGGGTAGGTAGCTTAAAGGCTACTGGAGTTAGGAATTCCTACAGCAATACTGAGACCCTTTAATACAGTTTCTGAAGTTGTAGTGACCCCCAACCATAAAATTGTTTATTTGATAATTTATAACTGCAATTTTGCTACTGTTATTAATCATAATATAAATATCTGATTTGCATGATATCTGGTATGTGACAGTAGTTGCATTCCACAACACAACCATGGTATTCATGAACTCCTTATAACATTCGTTTTATAGCATTGTGTTTATATAAGTTGTCCTGTTCAACAGTTGTTAATGTGGGGTGGGGCAATTGATTCCCTACTAAATATTGTTAAACTATCAGCAACTGACAAATTCTGGAGATGGATAGGCATCTTCTTCAGTTCTGTAGATACTGTTGAACCTACTAGGTTCCAACAGATAACTTCAAAATCATGCTTACACAGCTGAACCACGTTAAACTCAACAGGATATACCTACACACACACAGAGAGTGAGAGAGAGACAGAGAGACAGAGACAGAGACACAGAGAGAGAGACAGAGACAGAGTCATAAATATGGGAAAGAGGTCTCCAGGAAAAGAGAATACTTGGCAGGGATGGGAGAAAGATGAAAATATTTAGCAGGTAAAATATTAAAATATCTGAAATTGTCAAATAAGAAAGCAATAAAAATGTTCAACAATGATATTTCTAGCTTATGTATTTTGAATACAACAGCACAAACTCAAAATAAAATTAATATTTTTATGTTTATAGAAAGCTTTTCTAAAATAAACACAACACAGTTTTTCCATTTCTGCAAAGGTAGGGATGGAATGAGAATCTTTTATATGAAAGTTAACATCTCCTAGCTAAGTATATGTCTGATCATATCAATCAGGGAGACTGACACAGGAGAATTTATACGAGTTTGAGTTCAAGCTGTATTACAAAATGAGTTCTAAGTGAGTTGAGGTTACCATATGTAATCCTGTCTTATAATTTCACTGCAAAAAGTTGCTGCTGCTCATTGCCTTTCATATGGTACAAACTTTTACATTCATGAAAAGGTAGAAGTTCCTTAATATATTAAAGGCAAATGATGACAAAAGCAATAAATGAAGCTGAGAAGTTTGTAGAAATAGAATCAGTGCATTTTAATTTAGTGTCAATCATAATCTTGCTATGTCAAATATCTTTAAGTTTAAATTTGATTCAACTTAAATGCTATGTGATTTATATGCCAATTTTCTGATAAAATTGATAATTTAAATATGCCAGGAAATATTTAAATCATGAATTATTTAATTTAGTACATGATATATAAAGCAACATTGTTGTTAAAGAGCTAGATAAACAGGCATTTAAAAATAAAAACAAGATGTGTTGGACTCATTATGAAAGTAATGATTATATATAAAACATGAATGGTTCTTTTCTTCTGGCAATCCAAAACGAATATTCCTTTGTCTTTTTCAATGATGTGATAATTTAAACTGTATTATATTAATTTAGTGTATCAATTTATTATCAAAGTAAAATTGGTTTGTCGTTATTTTCTATGAATAATATTTTAGTCATTTCTGTTTATAACTGAAACTCTAGTAATTCAAAATTAACATCCTTGCTTGTGAGCACTGTGTGTACAACAGAAGCAGTTCTGCTGTGCTTCCTCTAAATTAGTTAATTTAACCCAGCTTCCATTCAGCCTCACAGGAATCACATTGACCACTATTTTACTTAGGAAGACCAAGTCGTCAAAGGATGTTGTCCTACACAACAGTCATGGTGCCAGTTCAGGGTGCTTTTGCTCTTTTTTTTTTTCTGAATAAGCTTTCCCAAGTTGGCTTAGGTGGAATCCTCTGAGCAAAGAACCACATGCCTCCAACTTATTTTTTCTCCATATCATTCACATGGCAGATTGAATTCTCATGAAAGGTATCAGCTGAAGAATTGGCACAAAAATTATGATAGTCTTCCTGACTGTCACTACAGTTTCCTTGGTGAGCTGCTATATTCGATTCCCACAGAATCACCTTGAGAGCTGAGTTTATCTCCTGTTCAAGCAGTACCTGGAAGATTTTGTACTCAACTTGTATAGGTTTTGGCTGTTGAGTCTCATGTCATCACCTGGCAATTCAGCTGTTTATGGATTCATTTTTGTGGGGCATTTGTTAGAAAGAGCTTTTAGATATTTTTGTAAACATGTAACCATTTTATTATACAATTCAAAGAAGGTACTGTAATACTGGCATTCATATAATTAATAGTATTTCAAACAGTTATATATCTGGTGTTTCAAAGTATGAAAGAAGTCATAAACATTTGCAATATTCCTTAACTATCTCTTCTTTTTATACTCTAAATGATTTGTTCATTATTTGGGATGTGATATTATAATAAGATTTGTAAACAGAAGTTTCTGTCCTGCCCAGTCCCACAGCTGTTCAAGCTCACAAAAACACACAGAGACTTATATTAATCATAAACTATTTGGCCTATTAGCTCAGACTTATAATTAACTAGATCTAACTATGAAAATTAACCCATAATTGATATCTATGTTTAGCCATATAGCTTAGTACTTTACCCAGTGAGGAATTTGCATCTTGCTTCCTCTGCTTCTGCCTGGTGACTATAGTCTGAGCCTTTCCTCTTCCCATAATCCTTCTTTTCTCATTGTCTCAGCTATACTTTCTGTCTGGCACCTGGCAAATTAGCATTTTATTAAATTAATATGAGTGACAAATGTTTAAAGTGTACAAAAATATTATACCACAGCAGTTTTCCCCTTTTATTTCCAAGCAAAAAATTTGAATCTAATCTCCCTCGTTTAGTTTGTCTCCTGACTATTATCATAAAACTTGTAACCAACACTCTAAACAAAGATTAAATAATTGATTTTTTGGGGGAATATGGGCGAAATTTTCAAAGCTACTTCCCATTGATTGAAGGTGCTGATAATCTTATAGAGACCCAAAGAAAATCTAGAATTATGGTCAACTACTGACTGGGGTATTCTATGAGCTTCGGTCATCTCAGCCATCAATCTTGAGGTCTTGAGGCTGTTCTTGATGTAGAACTCAGAGGGAACAGCATCAGGTGCTCTGATCATATGGGTCTTCTGTTCACATTGAAGATTTTTCAGGGGAGGTGTCTTCCTTGATCAAACCTACCATATTTTTCTTAACAAAGAATGAATCCAAGCCTCTCATTTCCTATAGAAATAAAAGCAAATACTCATCTACAATGTAGCATGTTTTATGACTTAAATCTTGGAGTCAAGACATTTTCAAAATATATATGTTAGATAAATCCAGGAGCATTTTAAATCAAATGTCTTTGGGCAGCATTTGCTACTTCCTCAGCATTCAAACAACTCAAATACAATAGCATGTAGTATCCAGATTCTCTGTTTAATTTCCATCTTTACATGGCTTTAATGTTCTTTTTTTTACTATATTTCTCTTATTTTTATTTTTAATTTTTTTTGAGACAGGATTTATCTGTGTATTTTTGGCTGCCTTGGAACTCACTCTGTAGACCATGCTGGCCTGAAACTTATAGAGATCCACCAGTCTCTGCCTCCAAAATGCTGGAATTAAAGGCACGTGCTATGATACCTGACTAAATTTCTTTTTTAAGGACTTTATCATTTTTCTCTTCTCTCCCAAGTTTATATATATATATATATATATATATATATATGTATATATATATACACACACACATTTAAACCATTTTTAGCCTTTTGTCTGAGGCTGCTCATTTGTTCTTCATTTTCCCAGACTCCAAAAAATAATAACACTGAAACTATATTAATTGCAACACTTTTGGCCAATCACTCATGTGTGTTTCTAGCTAGCTTTTACTGCTTAAATCATCCTATCTCTATTAATCTGTGCATCACCATAAGCTTTTGGTGTATCAGCAAGTTTCCAGCATCTGTCACCTTTAGTAGTGGCTACACGGTATCTCTGTAACTCCACCTACTTCTCCTCCTCTATCTGCTTGGATTTCCACCTTGCTCTATTCTGCACTGCAATAGGCCCAGATCAGATTATTTATTAACCAATGGTATTCACAGCAAAGAGAGGGGACTACCATACTACCTTCTCTTTTCTGTCTGAAAAAAAAATGTTTTAACTCTAAAATAGCAAGATTACATACAACAAAACATTTATCAAGCAAGAATGATAATTACAATATTTATATTGACTTTATCCTTTATCATAACTAAGGAAAACTATAATTATAACTATCTATTCTTCAACTCCATCTAATACTTCAGAAGTGACAAGAAGAGCATTACTGTAAGCAAATTCCAAAACTCTAGCATTGACATAGACATCTTGCTTGCCTAGATAGTCACCCAAATTTCTTTTGTAACATATCAGCATCTATCTTCACCCTATAGGCCCAGAGCATCTGGCAGACATTTAGTGAAGCAGATAATTTGAAAATCTCCTTTACCTTGTAATGGCAAAGTTTATCAGTTGCCTTCTTCTGTGTTCTTCAGGATATGTGGCAGTTTCTTTCATGAAGAAGGAACACTGAAGAACCATCTCAGATTTTGCAAATTTATCAGTCATTTTTCTGTAAGTCCTGCATGTCCAGTTTATACAGAATACCAGTATAGAGAAGAGCAGTTTCTTGCTCAAATTTCTAGAAAACTCCATAAGGAGCCTCTTTGATACCGATCATCTTCTTGAAATAGACCAGTGCTGCCAAAATCATGAAAAGTCCTAAGTTCTTAAAACATTTAAAATGCCATATTCTGAAGGTCTCTAGAAGATTTAAAGAATATCTAATTGAAATCTCTCTCTCTCTCTCTCTCTCTATATATATATA